>NC_139033.1:30816965-30971522 GCF_964662115.1 Mustela nivalis | reverse complement strand
GAAGAAAACCTTCCCGGTCAGTTCCTAGAAGTCTCCGTGGGGGATACCAAATGTGCTTGGACATAGGATCCCAGGAGCAACAATTGGGCCCCAAGACATCAGAGCCTCTTTTGGTGGCTCCTGCCAAGTTTTCCAGACCCTAAGCATTTGTGCTACGTCAGCCTGGGACTAGGATTTCTACCAAGTGCCAGGACTCCTACTAGGAGGGTTTCTACTCAGGACTGCTGCCTCTGGAGCCCCTGCGAGCCATGGCATTGTGGACTGATGTAAAAGGAGAAAGCACTTTTCCTTTTCCAGACTAAAATGCTATAAAGAGATGGAACAGTATGATCTATGATCCCCGTGACATTTTGTGTGTTCTATTCCTTCCTGTTTCCCTCACCCAAACCATGTCTGTTATTAGGACCTGGGGTAAATCCAGGTCACAGACATCATGACAGGAAAGAATTAGTCTTTCTCTGGTCTGGCTTCTCTCTGGTGTATTCTCCTCATGAGCTTTCTCCATCCTTGCTGTGAAAAGGATTTCTTACATTAGGTGTTTGTCTTAAGTGCACCAGTCACAGCTTGCTGGTTTGAGCCTAGAAATTACACCATACTCAGGCTCCTGTGTGATGAAGGACAATGTTTCTGTAAGGCAGGAAATGCTGGTTAAAATCCTTCCACCTAAAAAAATTCTTCTAGTTCAGGCTCAGAAGCCAAGGAGACCCACAGTTTGTAATTTCTCTGACATGCACTAGCTATGTATGTGCAGCCAGACGTGAGTTATGTAACCTCTCTCTTTAAAAAAAAAAAAAACAAAAAAAAAAAACAACTTTATTTATTTATTTGAAAGAGAGGTCACAAGTAGGCAGAGAGGCAGGCAGAGAGAGGGAAGCAGGCTCCCCACTGAACAGAGAGTCCAATGCGGAGCTCGATCCCAGGATGCTGAGATCATGACCTGAGCCGAAGGCAGAGGCTTAACCCACTGAGCCACCCAGGCGCCCCTATGTAACCTCTCTTAATGGATGGTTCTTGTTTGTACACCAGGCTTCATGATCTTACACAACCAACAGGGTGACTTTTCAAATCAGAAGACACAATGACAGCATAGTGACAGTGCCCACTTCACAGTGATCAGAAAATCACGAGATTTAATATTAAATTTAGTAGCAATAGTAGTCAAAGTAGTATTTTATTGCACAGAAAACTGTTAACTGAAGAAATGAACAGTATTCTTAACCACTAAAACATTAATATCCATATTTGGATAAGAAGCAAGCAGATATAATTTTCAAATCCACCATCCTAAAAATATCTCAAGGCTATATTAAGGAGAGAGACAGATGTGGACGTCTGTTCTCTCTGTTGTGTCTGGCTCTTGTGGCCAGATAGTGCCTTAGCCTCCATGGAGAGAATTTCTCTCGTTGCCTTTGCTTGCTTTAAAGTTGATTTTCGTTATGCTCTCTTCTTCCTCTTTTTAAATTGTGTTTTATTACATACATACATATATATATATATATATATATATATATATATATACTTTTATTTCTGATAAGGAACTATGTTATAATTCCTTACAAGATTCAAATAATTCAGAGACTAAAATTTAGTAATCCCTACTAAACTCCATTCCAATTCCATCTATCTGAGGTTTAATTTTTAAGGGTTTGGGTGTCTCTCTCACAGTATTTTCTATGCCTATATAAATATTTATTCCCCTGTAACATAAATATCCTCACGTTTTACCTAGGAGCCTCTAACTTACTTATATCAGCCAACCATTGATCATGTATATAGTTCCAGATCCACCTATCTCTTCTAACACGGGATTTTCATAACTATGTAATATTTTATTGTGTCGTTACACCATAATTCACTGAAAATTTTTTCTTAGATTGACATTTAGTTTTATTTTATGAAAGGATGTAATATATGAATGTTTGAATATTATTCTTTGGTATTATATTTGTGTTGATAGGATTTCTCTCAAAGGTATTAAGTACCATTGAATATTTTTAATTGATAAGGCCAGGTGATTGTTCTAAGGGTTGACAGAAATGTGAAACCTTAGTAATCCTGTGTAACACCCATGTCTCTACGCCATTAGAAAGTGACAATATGTCCCTGATATTTCCTTGTCATTTTTTTTTGCTGTGCTGCCTGCTGACATTGTGTGCCTTCTTCAGGAGGCTCACCTGTGTTTCCTGTTCTGTGAATTGTCTGTTGGCAACCTTTTTTAATTTTTATCTAACAAGGATTTTTCTAATAAGCTATTTGCTGTTTTATTGTTATATGCCTGATTTTGGTACTAATGATATTAACACTTTTTGTTTGTGATGTCTTTGTTAAGTTCACCTGTGTTACGTAGAGGCCCAGGAAAGTGAAAGAGACGTGTTCATTACTCATGAGTCTTGCCGGAGGGACTCAACCTGACTCAAGGGGCTAGGCTGTGAGGTCAAGGAAACGTGTGGACACAGAGAGCCTAGGGCCTCGGCCGATGCCTCTCTTAGGGTCTGTGGATGGAGTGCTTTGGGGTTGCTGGGCCAGGTGGGTCAATTCACATGAAAAAAAAACCAGGGTTTTGGTTGGCTTCTTGGAGTGTTCTTACTTAAAGGGCACAGAAGGGACTGCTTATCTCAAAGGTAGTTGGGAGACGCAGATCAAGAATGTACATTCACTGTGATTCTACTAGCTGTGACTGAGGCCATGTGCTACTGGGAGGTGCTGATGCCAACAAAGTTAACAAGTCAAAATGTGGAAAAGTTCAATGCCCTGCAGGTCATGTGGCCTCATAAAATAGTGCTGAGGCACCATCATTATGGAGTAGTTTAGTCAGCTTTCAGGAGTGTTTCATGAGTATTGCAAACTTTTTTTACATTTGGTTGTTTTCTTTCTTTTATTTTTTTAAGATTTTATTTATTTTTTTTTTATTAGAGAGAGAGAGCACAAGTAGGAGGATGGAGAGAAAAAGAAGGAGGCTCTTTGCTGACTTGATCCCAAGAGCCTGGGATCATGACCTGAGCCAAAGTCAGATGTTTAGACTGACCACCCAGCCACCCCTGTTTATCTTTTAACTTTGTTTTTGCTGTATCTATTTCCAAATCAACCTTTTTATTTTTTTTAATTTTTATTATTTACTTTTATTATTTATTTATTTATTTTTATTTTTTGAGAGAGAGAGCACACGAGCCGGGCAGAGTGGCAGAAGGAGGCAAAAGGGGAGGGTGAGAGAGAATATTATGCAGGCACCCCACAGGCTTTTTATTTTGATACAGTTGGGTCTATTACTCTTTTTGTTTTGGTGTCACAAGTTTTCTGAGTTAGGATGGCCAATGTCAACTGGAATTTGCAAGTATTTTCCTGTATGTTCTTAGGCTTTTAATATAAATTCAACCTAGGAGGAGTTTTTAAGTCTATACATGGAATTATTTTATAAAACATATGATATAATGGAGAAAAATAGCTCTGAAAATTTATTTGAAAGAATACATGTGATAGAAGTCCCAATAGATTTTTGAAATTTAAAAAAAAATGTACATACTCATCAGCAACTGCTTTCAAGATTGCATGTTTTCCATGTGCATTTTCCACCTCACCCTACAATGAGACCCCACAGGCAGGAGGGACTGTCCCTGGGCAAGGATTTAGTCATTTCACAGATAGTACTTACGTGTCTTGCTATGCTGACAACTGGTCTGTGTTGGCCACACTTAGTTATAAAATTCTGCTTTGCCCTATTCTTCACTCACCATCTGCAGCATTACACTGCTTTTCCAGATTCTGGTCTATAAAAATAAAAATTAAATTAGGGTCTTGGTTAAGGGTTAAGAATATTATTTTGTAAGAAACAGAGATATTTCTTTTTTACTGTCTTTATTTTGTTTTATCATTTTATAGCTGAAAGAAAAAGAAACTAGCAAGGATGAAAAACTGCATTTCTCAAACATTAATACCATCTCAGTCCCTGAAGCTGAGAACTGCAGAGAGAACTTTCATGATTTTAAACTTCTTAATTATCCCTTTATATGAATTTCAAAAGTATAGCCACTCTATCCTCACTCAGCACCATTGACTGTTCAACCTCCTTATTATTAGTTTATTGGTCTCAAATTATTAACAACAACAAAACTCTGGAAATAAATAACATAAAGAATAAATCATCATCATCCATGCCACCTGTCATTTTACATGTTTGTGAAGGAGAAGAAAGTCAGATTTCAGTTTTGGCAGAACCAACTAGATTTGAGAAAAATCTGAAAATACAGAATCATTGATGTATTCATGGCTGTGGCATTCAACTGCTTACTTATTGAAAATATAATCATCACTTTCAGCAAGTTTCTTGGATGCTGTTCTTTTAATTATACTGTAGAAAAAAATTACCACTCCTATTTATAGAATGGTAGTTTCTTAGAAAGGAAATGTCAAAAGGTATTTGAACTTCAAGCTGTGGAGTCAGCCAAGCCAGTCAGTTTTGGAACACTGCTATCCCACAGCTGTTCTATTTGATAGCTGTTACTAGGAACAAACTCAACCTTCTAGAACCTCAATCTCTTCATCTGTAAAATGGCAATTGATGTCTAGACCAGAGACTCTGCTTCTACTAAATGTATCACTAACTTGACCTGCTGACTCCCTCTGCCAGGTCAGCTATGGAGGGGCATATAAAGGGGAAATGTAAAAGTATTGAGGGGAAAATGGTAAGACATCCTGGTATGGATGAGGGGCTCTTTTGGATCGATGCACATGTGTGGATTTGAGGTAGTGGCTTTCATCTACAATAAGGAAGCAGTCCTGTAAGGCTGTTGAGAAATTGCCTTGGAACAAACAGTGCCTTCTCTTATTCCCACGTAGACACACATCTTCAACCAAATGTCTTAGAAGTGAAAACAGGGCAGGATCAGGAACCCCAGGCCTGAGAGGAGATGAGAAATAATCCAGAAGTCATTTCCTCATCTTATTCTCTCGAAAACATCAGAGCTGATAAGTGTTAATCAAATGAGGATCTTCTCCTACTGGTGCTTGTTCTGGAAACCAAAAATTAAAATATTTGCCTGAAGACCTGGGTAGGGCAAAGAGCAGCAGACATCAACTTTTTTTCCCTAGGGGTCTTACCTTCTGAGCCAGCCCATCCCCAATAAATACTGCTTGAAAGAGTAGCCCATACAGGGTGGGTCTATGGCAAAAAAAGAAACAACCCCCCCAAAACAAAAATGAAAACAAAACAAAAGTCACTCAAGGAGCAAATTAGTTCAAAAGATAGTTAATATATGGGACTGTGAACGTGATCAGAAACAAAAAT
This sequence comes from Mustela nivalis, assembly GCF_964662115.1. Classification (NCBI taxonomy): domain Eukaryota; kingdom Metazoa; phylum Chordata; class Mammalia; order Carnivora; family Mustelidae; genus Mustela; species Mustela nivalis. The sequence continues at coordinate 30,966,241 of NC_139033.1, read as the reverse complement.
ATTAGGACCAAGACTTAGATTTAGCACAATAATGCTGGTAAATCAGAAGATGTTAGCCATGTGGTTGAAGAACAATGTGAACAATGGGATAGCAGCAGTCAAAACACCATTTCAGTGGAATTTTGATATATATCTAAAGTTCTATGTCATTGATGTAGAAAAAACAAATCTATTCAGTAACTGGAGATGGGAGAAATAGTTATTTATGGATAAATGATATAAACAAATTCCTACTTCATACCATGTACAAAAATAAAATCCAGGCATCTTAAAAATGAAAAAAAAAATGGTGGACAATAAAGATAAATGTATTTTAGATAAATAGTTTTTTTAGCCCTTAGGGTAGGGAGAGATTTTTAAACAAGATGCAAAAAGTATAAACAATACATTAAAAAATAAAATGATATCTAGGACTATATAAAATTGTGAAACTTTGCTTATTAAAAGACACTTTAAAGAAAGTAAGAAGGCAAATTATAAATAAAATACATCTGTGCATTAAAAAAACCAAATACATAAAAAATGATTTCTGCAAGTGGCTTTTTTAAAAGCTCAGAATTCCATAGAAAAATAAGAAAATGTATGAATACATGTCTCGCAGAAAGGAAACATCTGGCTTCTAAATATGTGGAGAGATGCTGAAGATTATCAATGATTAGGGAAATACATATATCTGAACCATACTGAAGTACCATTATTATCTATTTGATGGACAAGCAAAGTCTGAAAATCAAATGTTCATGTTGCCAGAACTTGGTTTCTTCTCCATGGACTATGGAAGCACAAATGAGAGCTACTACCTCAGAAAAATCATTTCTTAAATTTAGACATTCAAATATGTTGCTGGATATTCTCTGCCAAGTTGTGTGATAATTTCAATGTTTACAACTCGTTAAATGGAAAAGAATAGTAATAGCAACACCACTCACAATAGTAAAAACGTAGAAACAACCAGAATACTCATCAAAAGGAGAATTGATGAAAAAGCTGTTTGTATTTATGCATTGGGCTATTATACAAAATCGTTGACTACACATTAATATGCAACAATATGGATGAATCTTAGCATCCTAATGGGAAAGTAGAAAAAAATAATTTTAACAAGTGATAGGATAATACATTTTATTAAATTTAAAAACAAAATTTAGGGACACCTGGGTGGCTCAGTGGGTTAAAGCCTCTGCTTTCAGCTCAGGTTATGATCTCAGGGTCGTGGGATTGAGCCCCGCATTGGGCTCTCTACTCAGCGGGGAGCCTACTTCTCCCTCTCTCTCTGCCTGCCTCTCTGCCTACTTGCCATCTCTCTCTCTGTCAAATAAATAAATAAAATCTTGAAAAAAAATGTATAACATATTGTTTTTTATTTTAGAGATGCATATTGAAACTATACACACACACACACACACACACACACACTTATTATTATTATTTTAAGTAGACTCCACCCCCAACATGGAGCCCAACTCGGGGCTCAAACTCACAGCTCTGATATCAAAACCTGTGCTGAAATCCAGAGTCTAACACTTAATGGACTGAGCCACCCAGGCACCCCGAAACAATAAATATATATTTAAAAAAGCAAATGGGTGATTGACACGGAATTCGGGAGGATGCTTGCTTCTGAAAGGGGGTAGATAGGGTGAAGGGCATGTGTGCATATATGTGGAGATTATTTTCAGGGTGTATTCTTCACAGTGGTGAGTTTGTGGTGCTTATTACACTACTAATGAATAACCAAATATGAAGTAAACTAAAAAGAAAGCTATGTGTGTGCATGATTCAATGATTATAATTAATCAAAATTTATGCACATGAAATATTTTTTCAAATCAAATAAAAACTAATGATAACCTAATTAATAAAACCACTGTGGAGATTAAACGTGATTGCATTTGGGAGACACTGGCATAAAGAACTCAATATTTTTTATGTATTTTGCTAACGTTTTGGCTATCTCTTTATTGTGCAATCTTTACAGTCATTTTCTATAGTCTTGAAAGAAATATGTCACAGATGCATCAGTCAGCCCAGAATTGTACAAATCAGTGGGTGAAATTATCACATTAATATAATTACAACTGTGCAGTAACAAACCTCCCCCATAATTGCTGCATGCTTGGAGGAGGGCTGCTTAATTCTTGTTCACGCATGGCAATGATATTGTTGGACAATTACAAATGACTGTTAGTGAAGAACCCAATTTGTAATAGATAGACAGTTGTATATATTAATATATATCAAATTTTCATCATTTTGACAAACTTGTGAATTTGGCCTAAGCTAGATGAAGGAAAGGAGACACAGAGAATTGAGTTGGTAGCTTAATGACACACAACTAATTCAGGGAAATGAGTTAGAATTCAGATCTTCCTAGTTTCCTATACTTTCCACATTTCATCTTATATCAGCTAAATGTAAAGTAGATGCCTGTCTCAATAGCCTGAAATATTCTGAATCATATGGTATGGGTCTATTTCCCATCTTTTTTTTTTTATTTAAGATTTTATTTATTTATTTGAGAGATAGAGAGTGAGGGACAGCATGAGAGGGGAGAGGGTCAGAGAAGAAATAGGCTCCCTGCTGAGCCAGGAGCCCAATGCAGGACTTGATTCCAGGAGCTCCAGGACCTGAATGGAAGGCAGTCACTTAACCCATTGAGCCATCCAGGCGCCCCTCACATCTTTTTGATACATCCATTGTTTAGGATATGACAGAGGTCTGCTTTATAATAATATTATTATTTTTATTTTTAATATTTTATTTATTTGACAGAGAGAAATCACAACTAGGCAGAGAGGCAGGCAGAGAGAGAAGGAAGCAGGCTTCCCGCTGAACGGAGAGCCCAATGTGGGCCTCTATCCCAGGACCCTGGGATCACGACCTGAGCCGAAGACAGAGGCTTTAACCCACTGAGCCACCCAGGCACCCCTCACATCTTTCTGATACATCCATTGTTTAGGATATGACAGAGGTCTGCTTTATAATATTATTTTTAAATATGTATACATGTAAAACGTATATCCACATAGCAAGTCAGCTCTGTATCTACCTTGTATTAGCATAAAAATCAGAACGTAAAAGTAAATTACATGCATAAAGCTCTTCCATTTAGACAGTCACCTCCAAAGGTATCACTTTGAAAATAATCTGATAGAAACATAGGGTACTCAGGACATTAGCACTCAAAATATTAACTTTTAGCAAAGACAGAATATGAGTGATAATGGTGTCCACATTTGCTACATTTCAGTATTGCTCAGAGGTGAAGCTAAATTAATCATGATAATTTGCTTTAAATTCTCAAAAGTTCCCATTACCATTTCTTTAGCTTTTAGCATTAATATTTTATATGCATTTTATATTGGGAAATTCTGTCAGAGAAACTGTTACTATGAAAAATATTTTTTTTGCTTTGAAAATTAACTTATATAGTGAGTAATGTGAAGACCACTCTTTTAATTTTTCTTCATAATTACTTCTTAAATTTTAAATTGCCCTTAAATTGCTATTGAACAGCTAAGGGAAGAGAGTAACTGTTCATAACAGGCAATAGATCTCTTAGAAGGAAAATGTTGAGGCTTGGAAGATAATCATAGGGAAAGTTAGCAAATATTAAACAATTCCTAAAAAAACATTTCATGCTGTATTAACAGTGTGTACATGTTCTTGTGCTCTAGGGATAGATGGCAAAAATGTAAATAGGCAATGCACTTTTTGTGTGTCTGTGCTATCTATTTAATTTAAGAACAAAAAAAACAAACAACAACAACAAAAAAGCCTAGGGGATAAACCTCAAGACTTCTTGTAAGACCTTTCTTACCTCAAATGCTTTTTCCGGAAATGAACTTAAGTGAATCACAAAAAAGAGCAAATATGTTCTAAAAATTTCTAATATCTCTGAAATTGACGTATGGTCTTGTCATTAAACCTATTCTCTCAAAACACGGATTCCTAAAGGGAACAAAAGTAATGGTGGTGGTCAGGGGGTAACTTACTGCCTAGGGAAGGACAGAATCCCTAAAAATGTTCCTTTCAGGTCTGCCCACCTACCAAATCATCTCCTGGTAGAAGAGTCGAAGTTTTGGCTTGCATTCATAGAGTTTTCCTCAAAGTAAAAATGTCCCCCTTACCATTTAGCCCTTTTTCTTTATCAGTGATAAAGGTAAATGCATCTTGGACTTGTCTTTAAAAATGAATTTTTGTAGGGAGAGCTTACTAATACAACAGATCCTGGGAAATGGAATTGGTAAGAACAAACTCTTGCCTATTCACCAGTGTCGATAATGTAAAATGGGGAGGGTGAACATGTTTCTGTTTAGAAAGGTGTCGTTATGGCATGTCTATGGATGAAATCGTTTGGTTTTCAGTGTTCTGTGGCAGAGTCAGCAAGCTGTCAAATGCAAAGTGCTTTCCCACTTTCACAGTGGGTGGTTGTTACTAGGAGGCTGTCCAGCTGTCCGGTCAGGGATAAGAGTTTGTCGCCATCTTTGCATTGGGGGCAATTTTTATGGGATTTGTATGGCTCTCAGACCACAGAGTATAAGACAGCTGTGTCTTCTCTGCTCCCCCATCCTGCATCTGCCATACTGAGTTTCCAAGGGGAGGTGGAGCCACATGTTGAAAGAACCTGTGCGCTTCCATTGCTGGGTGTAGGAAAGCTTCCCGCCTCCAAGGAATATCAGTTTTGGGTCTTTATTTGAACAAAATGTCAAATTTTATGGCATTGCGATGCTGAAATTGGGGGAAGGAGTGTTTTTTAAAGCTGTCAGTTGTAGACAAATTAACATAAACTCTATTTTAGATTCCTTTGTGAGTATATGCAAGTTATAGGCATTGAGTAGAATATCCTCAGTTGACATTTGGACAGGTAATAATTGTATGCTCCTCTAAGTGTTGGCTGTGCCTAACACGTTCCTCCACAAAGTGCATCTTCCTAACACAGACCAGCCTTACTCCTCATTGACTTCTGGAGACTTGGTTCTTCTTTGGGTCTTTGAGCTCCTTTAATGTTCCACTCCTTTCTTCTAGAGATATTTATCAACTTAAAATTTTACCTGTGTTTGTATGATTTCAGGCTTTAGTTCATTGGTATATTTAACAACCCAACTGAATTCCATAACTAAAGAAATCAGATGTTAAATGAGCCAATAAAATCAACAACTGAAATAAGAATTCACTCCAGAAAAAGTTCGTTCTCTGATTAGTCTGACAAAGCATTAAAACAACTAAATTGCAGAAGCTCAATGAGATCTGTGAAAGAACAGAATCTCTTAAAAAATAAATAAAAATCCCGTGAAAGAATCTGGTACAATGAGGGGCGCCTGGGTGGCTCAGTCGGTTAAGTGGGTGCCTTTGGCTCACCTCATAATCCCAGAGTCCTGGGATGGAGCCCCACATCAGGGTCTTTGCTCAGCCAAGAGCCTGCTTCTCCCTCTCCTTCTGCCTGCTACTCTGCCTACTTGTGCTTTCTCTCTCTCTCTCTCTCTGTCGAATACATAAATAAAATCTTAAAAAAAAATAATCAGGTACAATGAAACAAAACTGTAAACCTCAAGAGAAAGTCCAAGATAAAAGAAAGAATTGTACAAGAAATCATGTAAGTCAGTCAAATTAACTCTTTACCTAAAAATAATTTTGTAATGTAGTTTTTATGGTTACGAAGAGTGAAAGAAAATTCTCGACCACAGTAAAAGATACCTACCTAATAGAAGTAAATGGAGAATGTTAAATTTGGGTAGATTATTTTGTAGGAGAAAAACACCTCAGTTAAAAAATATAAATATATTATTAGACATTTATTTATTGATTTTTAAATTTTATTTGACAGAAAGATCACAAGTAGGCAGAGAGAGGGGGGAAGCAGGCTCCCTGCCAAGCAGAGAGCCCAATGCAGGGCTTGATCCCAGAACCCCGAGACCATGACCTGAGCCGAAGGCAGAGGCTTTAACCCACTGAGGCACCCAGGTGCCCGTCTTTAGACATTTATATTACAAAACCGATCTAGAGATTTCAAAAGAGTAGAAGGTAAATAAGAGACAATATAAAAAAATATTGGAAAATATCATTAGGCATTTACATGACAAATACAATCTAGAAATATTAAAGAAGCAATGAGTAAATAACAGGCAATATTTAAAAATGACAGAAGAAAAAATAAAACAAAAAACATTAAGCAGAAAAAAATGCAAAATTAGATTAAATATATCCGTAAATAATAAATTTCAGACATATTTACAAACTGGATAAAAAATTCTCAGTGTATGTATCCTGCTCAGTAACACCTCTACATAGTATAGTGTACTATACTCTATACCAAAAATAGAGGAATTAGAAATATATGCAATTAAATGGCATGAAAATTTAACTCTAGAGAACAAACAGATGGTTACCAGAGGGGAAGTAGGTGGGAGGTGGGGGGGGGGCAAGTGAGTGAAACAGGTGATGGGGATTAAGGAGTGCACTTGTGATGAACACCAGGTGTTGTATGTTGTGTTGAATTACTAAATTCTATACCTGAAACTAATATTATACTGTGTATTAACTAACTGGAATTTAAATAAAAATGTGGAGGGAAAAAACAAAACAAAACGAAAAAAACCCCACCAAACAAACAAACAAATAAAATAAAATAAATGACATGAGCATACTATTTAAAAAGCCAGGAGGACATTATTGCCATCAGAAAATATTGTATTTCCAGAAGTTGTGAATATGACTATTTCTTGTCAAATAGCTTTTTTTCTAAATTAGCATGAGTCCTCCTTTAACCAATTTGATGCTTTTTATTTTATATATCTTATTTTATTTTATTTTTTTATTGGGAGGATGGAGCAAAGAGAGAGAGAGAATCTTAAGCAGGCTCTATGCCCAGCGCAGAGCCCAATGCACAGGGCTCTATCTCATGACCCTGAGATCATGATCTGAGCTAGAATCAAGAATATGACCCTTAACAAACTGAGCTATCCAGGCTGATGCTTTTTATATTAAACAATAATAACATAGAAACAAATATGGTAATGAAAATCTTACATATACAAAATAAATTGACAAATTTACAATGATTGTGGATGTTTTAAACATAGTTTCATAAGAAAAAATTAGAAAATAATAATGTTTAATCTTATAATAAAATGATCCAGATTTAAGTAATATATATTATGGAGCCCAATGAACACAGAATATACATCTTTTTTTTTTAAAAAATCAACCTACAACTAATATATATATATATATTATTTTTAATTAACACCTGTTAATTAACACCTGTTTCTGTTAGGGCACTATCAGCTCTCAGAAAGGCTCAACATATTTGACAAAGTATGATTCAGAACATAGTCTCTTATTTAAAAATTAACTTAATTTTGAAATAAAAATTTAAAAATCTCTGAGAGTCTAAATGTTCTTCTAAAAGTCTCAGGTTAAAGAAAAAATAATCACTTTTTTCTTTTTTTTTGGAAATGGAATTACTAAATAGCAAAATGTTGTGCAATAAAATTAAAGTCTTATATTGAAATATATTTATATCTAGACATGTATTTTTTAAATGAATAAGAAAGATTGAAGATAAATGTTAGAAGTTCAACTTAAATTAGCTAAAAAGGTAGAGTAAATACAAAAAATGTATGAAAAAAGGAATAATGTTTTCAAGAATAGAAATTAATAAGCTATTAAAAAGGACCTGATCAACAAAACCAAATACTGTTTTTGGGGGAAAATGTTAATAGAACAGACTCAACTGAAACAAGGATCATTAGAAAAGAAAGGAGAAAAGCTAAAACAGCAATAATAGAAGGAGAGACATAATACTGACTAGAAATACTATGATTTTCCAAGAGAATAGTATAAGCAATGTTATCACAATGTATTTGGATGCTCAAATAAGAACTTTCTGAACTTACTCCAAATTTAACAGTGGTTCCTGCTGAGTAATGATATGGACTGATTTATTTTTATTATGATTTTATGTATTACAAATCACTTTTACCATTAGAAAAATTTAACTGTTCAATCAAGGAAATCTCAAAATGCAAATTCCTTTAGAAATGTAATAAAGAAATAAACTATCTCAAGAAAAGGTTCTATGGTCCAACAAATGTGGTTATTTTTATCTTTTGTCATTCTTTAGTAATGTAGAAATCTAGTTACTGAAGTTATAAAACCTTATAAATCATTTATACTCTCTTTCATTCAACCATAATCATGTGCAAAGAAAACAAAGGAGAATCTTTTTTTACTCCATTGCACAGTCTGATTAAATTACACTTATTAAAATTTTAAAACTGACAAATAATATAGCTCCTTTCTTAAGAGCTTATGCCATAATCCCATCACAGAGTAGAACAGATATAATTCATTGAGCCTCTAAAAAAATTATATCTATTCAATTTAAAGAGAATACTCATGCTCAATATTCAGAGGAGGGGTGTTGTAACATCTCTAGCCTCCTTTTGTTTTAGCAGGCATTAATATTAAATGGTTAACTAAATTTTTTCTTCAATTCCATGTTCTCCCATCCACTTTAGGATTTTGAAAATTGAATTAGCTTTCTTGATGTAAGGAAAAATATTTTTCTTTATTTATAAAGGAGTTTGCTTTATTGTCTGAATGATGAAAAAAGGCTGTTTGAGGCACTCTGTGGATGGGAAAGGGAAAATATCAGTGTGTACCTACTCCAAAGGGAACGGTTTGAACATTTTTGTGATCAAATTAAATGATTAGGAAGTTCCTAATTTCTGTAGCTCCGACTGTAAGTCAATATCTCTGAGAGTCCAGAAAAGCATCAAAATATGCCTCTAGCAGGTGAAGGTCCCTTTTACAGGCTGTTCTTCAATTACCAACAGTTTCTCAGGAGAAAGGGTGGAGGAACCCTTTCTAGTTTTAAGCCTAGAATTGTTTACAGTTGATGTTCTATCCCTTAATAAAAACCTGACATCTCCATATCTGAATGACCTCGATGCTTTCCCCCCCCAAACATAGGGCCAACAAATTAAACTGACCCCTCAGCACACTTGCTGACCAATCTGTACTTCTTTGTGAGATTTATCAAAACTGGGTTTATAGAGTCCATTTTGGAATCCATTTAAAAAATGGTCTTCAGACCTAGTGTTCAACTTCCATAAGGGTCAGTTTTGCCAACTTTGCATCTTCTACACCTAGCAGAGTGCTGTTTTGATGACCAATAATTAGTACTTCCTAAATTTAGTTGTAACACACCTGTTAGGTGCCCCACAGAATTTTTTTTTTCTCATGCATCATCTAATATTGGAAGGTAGTTATTACTATCTCCACTGTTTTAATAAATAAAGAAATTGAACCTCGGGGAGATTAATTAACGAGGTGCCAGTAGGAGTGACAAAGCCAGCATTTGAAATATTTTGGCTGCCTGTCAAGCTTGGAGTCATTCTACTAAAACTTTATACATGTGTTCCTAAGGCCTGACAAGTGCTTCTGTATAGTGGCCACTCAGAGAATGAGAGAGAAGATGTCAGTGGCTTAGTAGCCTCGTCTAGAACAAACTGAACTAAGAACTAAATCCTAACACCACGGCTTTTCTGCTCTAAGACTGAGTAAGGTAAATAACTTCTCTGAGCTTTAATATCTGCATCTGGAAATGAGATGCATTGATGAAGACAATAATTACTTTGTAGGGCTTTGGGGCAAATTAAATGAGTTTCTTTATTTATAAGATAATATTTACTTGCACTTACTAAGTGCCAGGCCTGTTCTATATGTTTTATGCATAGTGTTTGAATAAATCATTTCAAGAATCCTATAAACTATGAGGAAAGAATTACTTATTCTTTCAGATTTAACAACAAGGAAACAGGCATGGAAAGATTCAGGTCCAACACAAAGTAATTAGCAGATAAGGATCTTAACAAGGGTTGAATGTTCATTAAAAGTTAGCCATTGTTTGGTAAAGGAAAAGATGGCAAAATAAGTGGATGGATTTAATATCCATGGCCTCTTGCCCTCTGAGAACTAAGAATCGTATTGGCAACTATTCAGGAAAATATATGATACAATGACAAAGCCCCCTGGAAGATCATTTTACGTTATGAGAAGGTTATTTATGCTTCTCCTGTTATCCAACTTCCCTGCTTTCCATTAGAGGCAATTATTTTTGAATTTTTTTCACCCAACTATTTCTTCTCTAGCAATAGAAGTACTAAGTTGTAACTCTGTCTTAGGTAACAGTATACATTATACAAATGTATTATGATTATAATGAAGGCAGTGCCCCTCTATGACTCTCATATTTGTTTAAAAAGAGGATGTATATCACAGCTCTACCCACTCACCTTTAAAAATAAAAATCGTTTACTTCTCTATTGTGGTGAGAACTCTAGTCCAAGAGTGTAGGAAATTATGGTGGTAGTATATGGTATTTTTCATCAGAGCAAAACCTATTTTTCAAAAGACAGAGCTCCTTTAATGGGCTATTATGTTAATCTTGTAGGCAACAGCACAAGAAAATGCTGGCTAAACTTTCCACAACAGGAAAGGTGAAAACGGGAGAATGGAAATTCCTAAAAAGAACTGTTTAAATTATATAACAATTTTCAGTTCCATTGTAGTAAAACGTACTTAAGAAACACAGATGACAGAATGGAATCTGAGTTTCCAAATTACAGTTTCAAATTTCAACAGTTGGAAGATGAAGACTCCAGAAGTCACTCAGAATAGCGCCAAAGGGAGTCTTGACCCAGGAGATAAAATACCTATGGGGGTGATTGTCACAGGTCACAAGGACAGAAGGATCTGGGGAGCACAAGGAAACAGCATGTTTTTCTTACAGGCAAAAGCAGAGGCAATTCATAGAAAGACATGTACCTCCATACTTTATCTAAGGGATGGCAGACTACTCTCATGCTTAAAGATTTCTTTTACTTCCATATTTAGAACATATTAAATGGCAGCCAAAGAGCTGTCCTCCCACCCACCAAAATCCTCTCTTGTGGATGCTTATAGTTGCAAACAACAATTTGAACAAGAAAAAGTAAATAAGAGATGTAACTGTCTCATGATTGTATCTATGATCCCAACACTGAATAATAGATCTGTGATGAAAAAAAAATATATCATATAAATAAAGATCATCGCAGTATTTTGCTGAGAAAGGTGAGGTATAAACTTCAACCCCGTAATATGATAATTGGCTGATAGCTATCTTAAAAAGCCCCCAAGAAAGCAAGTGGGGTTATCTGAGAGATATAGCCATCTTACATAATTTCTGGGAAAACAAAAAACAAATAAGCAAAAAAAACCCCAAAAAACACCAAAAAACAGAAAACTGGATAGCACACAATCATCTACAGGAAGGAGAAAAGGGGGAAGAAAGATAAGGTTTCCAGATGTATATTTCATGTAATTATTAACAAATATTAAGTTGACACGGAAAGAGAAGGGGCTTATGGGTTTTTATATAGAGCAAAGGTATTTGCTTACCAATAATGTGGAGTGGTATTTTGACAAAACTGTTTATTATATTCCTTTAAGAGCGTACTTTCAGTTATTCCGCCAATCCTGCAATCAAGTGCAATTTTTATAAGTTGAATTTTCATAGTTCTAGACTGTGGATCATATGAATATATTTTCTTTCTCCCTCTTCCTCTCTTTCTCTTTCTCATGTCTTTTTAATATTCTTGAAGACAAGATACTCTTTCTTTATATGTCTTCATATCTTCAATTGCTTAGCAACTAAATAAATGGTGGCTGCGTAGAAAGAAATGACATATCCCTGAATAAGTAAAAATATCTTTGAATCCATCTGTTATAACTACAAGTTAGTAGTGTGTGTATGCTTTGACTTCACAATCATTTATATTTAAAACTGTAATTTCAAGGACCCTTATTTGATGGCAGACTCTCAATTATCCATGTTCAGTTCACTGAAGAGTAGCGAGGCACTAACAAATGAAAAAGATAAATAACCCCAAAGTTCTATTAGTTTCTATTAGTTCCTAGTTTCAACCTTTTCTCCGTTCTCACTTTCAGGAAAAGCTGCTAATAATAAATGCCATTAAATGTATTCATTATACATCTTCCTCCTTTCTCGGCCTATATTTTTATGTAAATGTTAATGAGCAGTGGAATGATCAGAAAGTGAGTAATCACATATATGCAGAGGAGGAGAGAAGAGGAAGGTGTCATGAAATCTAAAATGTTGTACTTCTCAGATAATTGTGGTTACATGGTGTAGGTATCATGTTCCACTTCTGCCTATAATCTTTCTACCTGGAGTGGTTAGAACTTGAGTTTAGAAATCTCTACTTCTTAGAGTTATTTCTGACTTTTCATGCAAGCAAAGTAGAAAGCCAACTTACGGGGAGGCCCCATTATTAGCAGAATCTCTAAAGGTAGTAGAAAAAAAAAAAAAACTACAAAAGGAATGCTAAGAAAGAGAACAAGACAACTACATCCCTGAATTATAGACTCTTAAGCCAAGAAGACAGTAACAGATCAATGCTCTTCAGTGATTATTAAATGTTTATGTTTTTAAAAGAGGGGTGTGTGTGTGTGTATGTGTGTGTGTGTGTGCACGTACATGTGTTTTGAAGGGTATAAAAGCCAGTTAATGTAACAGACATTGGTTGACTTTCTCTGGTTGAAGCTGTGTTTAGGGTCTTGCCCTCTCAACACCCTCTCCAGTGGCCTCTGATACTCCCCTACAAAACTTCAAGAGCTCATAGAATCAAATTCAACAAATACTGTCCTTGCATAGATGAAGAAGCCAAGACACAGAGAACTTATATGGTGTTCTAAAGCTGCAAGGTGAAGAAATAGTATTGTCTAGGTCCAACAAGACCAAGGATCTGGATTTTTCCACTCATTGTCTGGGGTGCTTCCTGCTGATCCCCCAGGCCCCGTGAAAGGACATGGTGTTTGGGTTTTCCCAGTTCTGTTAGCAAGAAACCTCCAAGAAGAATGGAAAATTCCTCTTTTGTTCCTCCACTCCATCTACGCCCTATACTAGCACCCATAATCTATTATTTATTTACGTATCTATGTCTCTGTTCTAAAAGTACAAAGTTCTTTGGGGAGAAAAATTCAATTCTTCATCTCTATATTCACACTATAGGGCACAGGACCTGCCTCTCCATGTACTCAATTATATAAGCTTCCTTCCCTGCTATCTGCCCTGTTGTGACCTAAATGAGAGATAATGCACATAGCTCAAACTTTGTAACACTTGACTTGAGACCTTTTAATGGGAGAAGAGTTCTTTAGCCATTCTAAGCTGGATATAAATTATGTGTTATGAATGTAAGGCTATTATAATTTTCCCACAGCTATTATAATTTCTATTTGAGCCAAGGTCTAAAAATAGCTTGTATTATAAGCTATTAAGCCTTTTAAATAAATTTTAACAATGTTACAAAGTAGGTTTGTGAGAAATTAAGAAAAATAGAAAAAGGAAAAAAAATAGTTCAGAGCTCTTACCTAATAGTTAAATTATTTTCTGGTCCTATGAGAAACAAAATCCCCATTATGACAGTATCACTCAAAAAGGAGCTTTTCAGTTCTTACCAAGTAAATCAGATGTTAACAGGCATCACTGTGTGGTAACATACAATAGGACCCCAATATAAATTGCCGAACCAGAAAAGATAATGTCACCTCTTGCTGAAAACACAATCCCACAGTGTAAATTCTAAACTCCATACAATAGTGTAGATGTCCTTATATGATCTGACCCCTGCTTACCTCTGTAGAGCCATTTTTCTCCACTACACTTGTCTTCTACCCCTGATCGGATTCTACACTGCTCCAGAAGTGCTTTACTTAATTTAAGTCCTAAATCATGCTATGCTCTCTGGCTCCCTGCCCATGATACATACTGACTAGAGCTCCCCAACCCCACACCTCCCCCTTGCTAACTCCTATTCATTTTTCCACTTTCCTCCATATTTGCCTAGATGTCATCCTCTGCTTTAATCAAAGTCTACTTCCACACTTCTCCTATGTAAGTCCATTGTAACACTTGCTTTCCAGATTAATAATAATCACACTGCTTCTAATTGAGATATTAGACCACACTCACCACTAGACCCTAGATTACAAAAATAAGAATTTTATTTATCTCGTGCTATCATTATATTAGTTTTCTTTTGCTGCTTTAATACATTATCACAAAGTTAGTTGCTTAAATAATGTAAATTTCTTATTTTACAATTCTGTACATCAGAAGTCTGACAACAGACTCACTGGTCTGCAGTCAAGGTGTGGGAAGCATTTCTTTTCTGGAGGGTTCAGGAGAGCATCTATTTTTTTGTCTTTGTCAACACCTAGTGGCCCATCAAACTCTTTTTTTTTTTTTTTAAGATTTTATTTATTTAGTTATTTGACACAGAGAGAGAGTGATCACAAGCAGGCAGAGAGGCAGGCAGAGAAACAAGGGAATCCAGGCTCCTCACTGAACAGAGAGCCCAATTAGGGGCTGGATCCCAGGACCTGAAGATCATGACCTGAGCCGAAGGCAGAGGCTTACCCCACTGAGCCACCCAGGTGCCCCAGACCATCACATTCTTTAGCACTTGGTCCATTTCTCCATATTCAAAGCCCAGAAATGTTGGGTCAAGTCCTTCTTCCTCCTTTGTATCTAGTTCTCATCTCCACTGGGAAAGTTCATCGACTTGTAAGAACTCATGTGATTACATTAGACCCAATTGGATGCTTAGGATAATGTCCTCATCTTCAAGGCATATGTATATTTGAGTACAGTTACATAGGATGTCACATTCATCTCAGGTGTACACCATAGCAATTGGACAACTTTGATATTGTGTTTTGATCACCACAAATGTAGCCACCACCTGTCACCTTACAATGTTATTATAATACCATTGACCATACCTGCTATGCTGCACCTCTTATGTCCCTGACTTATTCATTCCATAACTAGAAGCTTGTATCTCCCTATCCCCTTCACTCATCTTCCTATCTCCCTTCCCCCTCCCCAAGGTTTATACTTTTAGCCGTTATTCTGCCTACCATAGTGATATAGCCTATGGTATCAGTGAGCTCAATTAATGTCATATGTTTTCACCATCACTAGTCTATAAAAAAAAGTTTATAAATTGATATTTGGGAATATGCCACAAAAGTATGATGCCAATATTTTCACTTGTGTTTAATATTTTGGTTCCAAGTTGGTTGCAAGGTGTTACAATAACAATCTACAATGTTTTCTCTGTAGTTCATATAGAAGCAAGGAAGAAGTGACCGATGACAGGGTCCATGACAGAGTATGTTTGACTACAGTATAATGCCATCATGACTAAGCAGATATGGTGCACACACCCTAAATGTCTATTTTGTGCCAAGATCTATGATGAATAATTTATCTTTACACTTCTAAAATTATTTTAATATCACATAAAGGATAGCTTATTAACGTTTTTGGTCTACCAAGATAATAAAAGACAACATGATAACTAAAAAAAGAAAAATACAATAATAATTCTAAAAATGATGACTCAAAAGATTCATCATGTTCAACTTTAAAAGGATCAAGTTGATATAAAACAAGCTACTATATCTATTATTATCAAAGCCAATATCACAAATTTAGTTTGTAAAATGTTATCATCAATCACATAATACCAATGCTGCTAATTAGACTTTTATTGGTTATAGCTTTAGATTGATTTAATCTGTAAATTGATTTTGTCTTTATGGTAGTAAAAGATCTATAAGTAGAAGGATGTATTAACCAGTTTTAGTAAATGTATTTATAGAACCTTGCATTTTTGCTCTTAAAAGTTCTTGAGCATGATTAGTGGCACTCTCTGGCATTCTCCAAATACCTTGTTTAGATATACTCTTATCTGTCCTCTTATTGACAGGATTGAGTCTCAAATACTTTTGTTAAAATGCTAAAAGTTATTTTTAAATGCATTATGCATGAGAACTGCTGCATTCATCTTTTAAAAATTTTATGACTGTTTCACCTATTCTTTTTTATCTAATTGAAACTCATCACAGTTAAGTAAATTATGGTCCACAATGCCTAATGAAATGCAAACTGTATTTTTCCATTCCAAGAAAGAGCAGATAAATAAAAATTACAGTAACATTTTTTTTTCCTGGGCAAGAATTCTCTCTCCTAGTATATTTGTGTCTCAAAAGAACATGCAGAATTTTTTTTTCTTTTTTTGCAAAAATCTTACCTATATTACCACTAAACTTAATTCAGTCCTAGAAACAGTAGCTATCATTATGGAGTCTTACAGTGTACCAATGTAATGCTAATCATTTTACAACCAAATTGACTGGCAGAAGAATCAGTGTGTGGGGGTTGAAGGTGTTTTTAGCTGAGTCAAAGTTATTTTTTTAGGTTGGTTACTAAAATCTGACTAATTTTGCTTGTATACCATATTGTAGGTAATTTAGAATCTCCAGAACACCTAGTGACAGATTTCTTGTCCTTGATATTCTACATTTTCCCTGATGCATGGTACACAAGCAGATTCAAAACCCATCCATTTGTTAGCAGTACAGAGCCATCACAGACAATGTCAACCTTTTGTAACACTATTATTCAGTTGTTCAATCCTCTCATTTGTTCGTGGTAACTTAAACATAAGCATTTGTAACATTTGCATCCCAACTTTCTGATGTAGCAGAGATATCAAATGTTCTGATAGCTGGGCTTTTGCCAACTCAAAGAGCATCTCATGCAAAATTATTTTGAAAAATTAGACCAGGTCTCTGTAGAGTAGTTTACTGAATGTTG
Organism: Mustela nivalis; assembly: GCF_964662115.1. NCBI lineage: Eukaryota > Metazoa > Chordata > Mammalia > Carnivora > Mustelidae > Mustela > Mustela nivalis. Next base: position 30,949,503 of record NC_139033.1, on the reverse strand, counting down.
AGTTTCTCACATTTAATCCTAGTGATCCATCATAAAACATTTTTATTACCTTGCAAATTTTCCTTTTTAAAATCTCATCTGATATTTCCTGTTGTAGTGCTTTGAAAGAAATTTACCACATAGGCATATTTCCCAGAACCTGGGCTGAGGCTATGATTATCAGTTTCAAGTTGTGACCTATCTTTTAGGTGCCGAAAATTGCAATGCGCTGCATCATTTTCATCTGGGATTTGGATCATTAACCTTATGGACATTAATATCTTTTGGAGTCCTTGTAGATTTAGCTTCCCTGTGGTGTTTCAGTTGTTGTATGTTGAGACCAAGAAGGAAAAAAACTTTGACTTATATACCCTTTAAATTTCTTATCTTTTTGGATTCATCTCTATATTATCAAGGGATTAAAACACAAGTTGTCTTTCTATTTCTATATATAGAAGTTGTCTTTCTATTTCTAACGCTGAAAGTTTCCATAATCCAGTAGATCTCCACAGTGTTATCTCTATCTATGATCCATAGCAACTTTTTATGTTTCTCAAGTATGAAAATAAATATTAGAGTTTTTTGTAGTCATTTGTTTACTGGATGCTGAATTCATCAAAAGTTCTTCTTTCATTTTCACAAATCTAAGCAATGAAATTGTATGTTAGATCTGTTAAATATCTGATGTTGAATTTACCCAAAGGATAGTGAATGAATTACTGCAGATAGGCCAAGGGGGTGGGGGAAGGGCAAATCTACTCTTACCCTTACTGATCTCTGTCATCTTGCTCCCACAGCTAAGGGATCAAGGGTTCAACCTATTTTATTATAATGAGGAAATCAGGAAGGTATACTCTTCCAGCCAAATCAAGGAACAGATCAAGAAACAAACTTTGACCTTATCCTCTATTCACCTTCTACAGAGAAGAGAGTCATCAAACATAAATTGACTCCTATTACCACATAATTCTTTACTCTGGGTTGTAGGCCCACTTGTTTTCTTCATTTCTCCATAACTGGAGTAAGTGATTACCCCTTACCGGGGGAAGTGTACCCTGCAAGGCTCATTTGTCTGTCTTCTCTGATTCCTTTCATCTAGTGTTTTCCTCAGTTATTTCGACCCTTTGTGTCTGACCCTATGTATCTGACATCTTTGACTTCTCCCTTTCTCCTATTACTTCCCCTACCAATGAAACATTTTTGACTTTTCTAGTTTAAAAAAATTTAAAAATAAAGAATAGCCTACAACTTCCTCTAATTAACAAACTACTGACATTCCTTTTATCGGGAGCAGTAAGCAGACATTCTTGCTCTAAATCCAACATATTTTCCATGTCTTAGTATTTTATAAAATGTTTTAAGATGATCAGTGACCTATTAAGTTACAAATTAAGTGTGTTTTTAGTCTATTTAATCAACCTGAGGGTTTGGTTTTATTGAATACTATGTTTCTTGATGTTTTTAATTTTTGAAAATAATCATTTAAAAATCCTTCAATAGGGACTCCTGGCTGGCACAGCGGGTTGAGCTTCTGGCTTTTGGTTTTGACTCAGATGTGATTTCAGGGTCCGGAGATAAAGTGCTGTGCTCTGCCCCTCTCCTCCCCACCCCCACCATTCTCTCTCTCTCTCTTTCCATCCCTCTCAAAAAAACCCCCAAACAAACAAACAAACAAAAGCTTTAAAAAAATGGGTGGATGGTATTACTATTAATCAGGATGAAAACACAAAGGAAGGAATAATAATATCAGGCACAACATGCTCATGAATACTATTTTAACATCTTGAGTTTGAGGTATGGGTTAGTACCTCAGTGGAGAAATCTAAAGGGATTAGATTTCTCTAATTAGCTTTCAAAGAAGTAACTGGGCTGGTGATTCTGATGTGGAAGTTAATAATTTCAGCTGAAACACAAATATCAACTGAAAAAAATTTATGATAAGGAAGCAACAGAAAACAAAGTTAATTTTTAAAAAACTAACTGCAAATTATGAGTGATGAGAATATATTCATATCTAGAGAGATAATATTGCTGTGACTTCAACAAAATAGTAATACCTTTAACCATCAATTATGCTCCCCTTCTGAGACATCGTATTCAATGTTGACTTTTGCAATCCTTTGATTTTAATTCAGGTCATTTCCTAAAAATAAATTATTTTATTCAAATCCCAATTTAATGAAAACAAAACGGATTATTGAATGTCAACCCAGAAAAAACACATATAAGGATCATTTCAGGAAACTAAGAGCATCAAGATAGTGGGAACAGAAAAGTCTTGAAGAATTTTAATTATTTCTTCTTCCACAGATAGGGCCAGGAGAAGTCTGGGGCTGTCTGAGATCATAGCTTTCACTGGGTTTGTTTCCGGATGGTGGGGGAGATCTCTGGGGATATCCAAAGTAACATGATAGGCGTCCATTTGAGAAACAAGCAGCTATTTCACACCTTACTACACTGAAATCTGAAATTAGCAGTACAGTGTGTTTCTCTCAGGAGAGTGCCATGAAGTCAGACAAAATGGCAAGCATGTCGCACTGACTATATCAGATTTACAGGCGTTACACTTGCTGCTCCTTCTGAAATTCATTCTCAGTGTGCTGCTTATCAGCCTGAAGCAGGAAGCTGGTGAATATAGAGAATCAACATTATTTTTTTTGGTTAAAGGTTCAACCTGGGCAGCAAGGGTTGCGATTGAAAGATACATTTTTCAGGAGCAGAGCTCTTCCTAGAGATAAAGCCACGGGAGCGTCCAGCTTCTGGACAGAGTTACTGTTGTGCTTGTGTAAAGGACGATCGAAAGATTCATCTATGTTTCAGAGGAAAACTCAGAGGACAATCTTGACCACTTTATAACCAGACCGGCAGTCATGAGGAAATTGTGCTAAAAACCTGAACCATATAAGGCTGAGAAGATACGGTGATAGATGTTATTGGTGTCTGAGTTGTAACGGTGGGATACACATTTTAAGAATCTGCTGGGGCCCCTGGGTGGCTCAGTTGGTTAAGCGTCCAATTCTTGATTTAGGTGTGGGTCATGATGTCAGGGTCATAAGATCAAGCCCCGCATAGGGCTCCATGCTGAGCATGGGGTTTGCTTGAAATTCTTGTACTCCCTCTCCCTCTGTCTTTTTGCAACCCTGCTCTCTCTCTCTCTCTCTCCCCCTCTCTCTCAAATGAGTACATAAATAAAATCTTAAAAAAAAAAATAAGTATGTTGAGTAAAAGAAGAAAAAAAATGCTTTTTCCTTCTTTAGGTGTTAACTCTATCTTCCTATCTTCTCTGATCCCTATTCCACACCCCAGCAATGGCCTTGAGTGTCAGAGTGAAAACAAGGCAGGAAAACGGGTAAAACAGAGGAAGGTTGTGCCCACTACTGCCTGAGAAGGCTATTGATTCCAAGGTGGATTCCATGAGTTATAGTAGGGCCAATATTTGGAGAGTACAGTTTGTGACCAGCTTTATGTCGCCTTAAACTGTTAATAAAAGAGCTAACTGAATACTTAATATGTTTTAGACATTGTAACAAGGGCTTTATGAACGTCATCCCATTTATTTCTTCGTCCCACTGAAGTAATATATCTGTTTAACAAATAAGCAAACTCAGTTTATGAGGTTTCATGGACAAGTCACATGAGATCACACTCCAGGGAAAAGATTGGGGATAAGAATCTATAATTTCCATTTTACACCCAAACCTCTTCCTGCGTGCTCAGTTACACTGCTTACTAGCAATACTGTGTGTCTTCTCAGTCTCTTCATTTGAAATTCGAAAACCCAAAACAAACATACCCAAGCCACAACACAGTAAGAAAGAAGGAGAGATTTAGAAGAGGGTGTTACAGATGAGGAAAAGAAATACCAGGAATTTTAGTAAAAAAATGTAAAAGGACTTTTGTACATGCTCCAGGGCTGAAATGCTCTCAAGAAACAAGAGACTTGATGTCTCAATCAATCAAACTTTCCAGTACTTCAAAAATCAAAGTCCCAGTTTACAACATTTTGCCTCTCTGACAATATCATTATTGTGGAAAAAGAAGAGAAAAGACATTAGGCCCCGTACTTCTTTTCTAACAAAGGCTGTGGTGGGTAGGAAATGCTTTTCTTTGGAAGACAAGCAGCTTTTGATCCACGTGTTTTAGGCACTGGCACTCATCTCCTGCCATGTACACATTAGAATACTACACATGGTTCCTGCCCCTACGGTTCTTTTTATTTTTAATCCCATGTGGAATTATAAAGAGACTAGCCTTCCCTGGCCAAGAAACCTTCTGCCATATACTGTTGACAGAGACAGTTGGGCGCATTTCTTAATGTTCCCACTTCACGTCATCATTGATGTTCAACTGAGCAAATGGAAAAAGCAAAATTAAGATACAATACAATGGTGTTTTCAAGATTTCTGGAAAGGATCATGAATGCATGATACTTTAGTATCTGTGTTTCAGCTAGGGAAAAAAGAAGGACCAAGTACTTTGTCCGCTGCTTGGGAAACTAGACTATCAGCTGATAAAAATACCACCTCAAGCACCAGTCCAAGGTAATACTCAAAAGAGCTTTTCAATCAGAATTTCATAGAGCTTATAGAAAGAAGTATATAAAGAAAAAAATGACTCTTTAGTATGAATAAACTATGTGCTAACAATTGAACCACTTATTCCACTTAACTCTACTCAACTTTGTATGATATATGGATAATGAATCTTCAAGAACACTTTCTTACTGTTTCTGTCCTTTACTTCAAAGTTAATTTTCAGGCACTCTTTCTATAATCTTTCTAAATAAAGTGGATGCTTATATTTATATATTCATATATTCATATATATGTGTGTGTGTGTGTGTCCTTTAATAATACCACTTTGATTTTACTTCTGCATAGAACTATGCAAATAATGAAAATATGACTTCCAGTGAGATATTCTGGAAAATGTCTGCTTTACTTTATCTGCCCTATGGTAGTACTAGTGTATTTTTCTTCTTTTTTTGATAAATTTACCTGAATTTTGTTGAGACAAACATCATTTCCATGTTTAGTGTTTTCCTAAAATATTTCTTTACTCCAAAATTAACTCTTGGCTTAATGGTTAACTCCTGATTTCTGAAATCAAATATGAAACGCAGCAATTCAGCTCCAGGTAAAGACTTGCTTTCTTGATAAAATTTTACTGCTTTACCTGGAAAGAAGTACTTGGAAGGTAATAGAAAATGTGTGCTTTGAGAACCATCACTACAAATAATATGTTCATGAGAAATACTTATACATTTTTTTTAACTCCCCAGGAATGGCAAGCTGTTATTGAGAGTTATTACTGAAATGACATATTACCTTATTCTCCTCAAAAATTATAGTCCATATTAGAAATGTAAAACTGAAAAGAATTGACCTCTCTTCAGGCAAGAAGACTCCTTTTCTTTATATATTATCTTCATTGAGAATAGTTTGCGCAGACAAATAAAAAATCCCCAGTTGTCTCCTTGAAGATGATACATCTTGCTAGAAGGAGTTTCATGGGTCCAGTCTCATAAGCTCTGCTCAATGTCTCAGCCAGTAGTGCCTTCAGCAGTTACAAGATCTTTTATATCTGGGTCATTGTCTTCAAACAACAGGCTGAGTTGATCCTGGTTTTGCTATACCAAAACCTATTTTAAAAGAGGGAAATAAAGGGCTATTGTATGACTCATACCGTAAAAATGATTTTATTTCACAAAGTCTCCCTCTCCCTGCTGACCCACCCCCTGGGGCCCAGGGTAGTCCTGGCTAGTGCCCAGTGTCCTGGAATGGTGGATTAGTAGTGTCCACTCTCACTCCTAAATATATTTTGGGGGGGGGGGGTGTGCTGGGTAACGCATCTCAGGGTCACCTACCCAAAGGGAAACAAAAAAGGATTTTAATAAGAAAGAGGTAGAACACTCACTTGCGTTAGCCATCATTTAGTAAGTGGACTAAACAACCTTCTAAAAAATGCTATTTCTTTTCTAAGTTCACTCTAATAAAGATTCTATGATGAATGGAGATAAGTCGACTTCTCTGCTCATTTTGGTTTTGGACCATGTTGTAGAAACTGAAAGAACCTGACATTAAATAAATAAATAAATAAATAAGGAGATGGTGTAAGAAAGACCCTGTTTTGAGCTCTGACTCTTGTCCCAATTTCTGTCCAGCACATGTTGCATTTTTTCCAGTTGCAGCTTTTCAGTCTCTGTCCAAGAAAAGCATTTTGGTTGTAAAGCATTTAAGAACAGAAATGGAAAATGATTCAGAGTCGAACCAGAAAAGAAGCAAGCTATTACAACTTTACCATCCCCCTGGTGATTTTATTTTTAGAGGGAAGATTCTGGAGAGCTCCAGATATTGGGGGTCTAAAGCATGTGTAAGGTGAAACCTCCTGGGATGTCATGGGATTGCAGCCGGCATCCTTTCAACATATGTTGACCTAAATACCCACAGAATGGCTTTGTTGTCTCATGTGACTTTGAGGGGTAGGGGAGAGCGGACGGGGGTCCTCCGTCCGAGGCCGAGCGGGCAGGAGCATGTTCTGGAAGCCAGCGTTTTTGTCTTCTTCCATACTTAAGTTTCTCAGTTGTTTGAAATTACAGGGAGGCCTTTTGGCATAAGGACGAGCGTAAAAGTCTTCTTAAACAATGCTAGTCTTAAACATTTTACAAGGAAAAAAAAGGTTGAAAAAAATTAGAATGGCAGCCAAGGCGTATCTGATTTGCCGTGGCGCAGTGTCCTTCCTCTGTCAGTTGAGTCTTCGGTCACTTTAAATTAGAACTGAAGCATATTGCTACACTCAGAGTCTAGAGCTGAAATATCTCTTGGTGACACTAGACTTTATAAATTGAATTCATAATTAAGCTTAATCTTTTCATAGATGGTAAAATTCACTCTTGCTAAATGGGTCTCATAATTCCTTTTTCTTGCCAATAGGTGATATTGGCCTGAGAGGAAATCTAAAACCTTCATCATTTCTGACAAGGGGAAGCCACAGAGTTCTTTCTTTCTATCTTCTTTTTTCTTTTCCTAATATGAACTTTCTCAGTCAGCAAAAGCTGTCCCTGAGGATGTCACTACAGCTTCTGAACTAGACAATAAACACGTTTCTACTCTCTTTGCATGTCTAGACACAAAATAAAAATGATCAGAATTGTTTTTTTATATTATGAAAGGAATTATAAATATAGGGTTTAAAAACATCTGCTTAAATCTCTGCATTTTTCAAATAACAGTTTCAGAACTGATGATGATTGAGTGTAGTGACTGGTGGTGTTGATGGAAGTTAGAGCCAGATTTCCCCCCAACAAGTATCTTTTACTCATTAATATGACTGCATTTGGATTATCTCAAAGACTAAGGGACTAAGTCTCAAAATCTATTTGAGAGAGAGCACAGTGTATTGCCAGATGGAAAGATGGATTATCACCAAGTCTCTAGCTTTTAGTATTAAGGGTAGGTATAGGTGCTCTTAATGGTGATAAAATGTGTGTTACATAATCTAGACCACTTGCCAGAAACAAAGGTCTATGAATAAGGCACTATGATGTCCAATAATTGTTCTTAATCTTATTAATTATCCAGTTTTGTCAATGAAATGGTTCTTATTTTTCAAACTTTCGACATAGGTGAAGGCCCCTTCTGTGTCAATTTCTAGTAGTAAACAATTCTAGTGAAAAATCTCATCAAACAAATATATAAAAATAAGTAAAATAACCATAATAATAACATCAATTGCCATCTACTGAGGGTCTGTTATGAGTCAGGCACTATTCTGTCACTTTGCATGCATTATTATCACTAAGTAAGCCTTATAACATCTGTGTTATTTACAATCTTCCCATTTTACAGATCAGGATCAAGAGTACTCAGATTAGTAAAAATACAATTTTATTTTATTGTGAGGATGATTGACTTTTGCTATGGGAATGTGTCACCTTAGAGAGTTCTGCTTCTCAAACCTCAAACCAATATTGGGGCTAAGAAGAAAATACGAGCTCTTATAAAACAATTTTATATAACTTTTGTTATTATCCTAATGTTTTATTCATATTTAGTAATGTTAACTTTCTGAAGTGTTTCTTATTGTTGTTGTTGTTTCCTTTTGTTTTTTCCCGATGCCCTGTCTTTTTAGGGATAAACATCTTTCCTACCCTGACTTCAGCAGTTGGTCTGTGTCCTTTCCAGTGTCATGAGTTGTCTGACCTGACCAGTCTGTGCCCTGATCAGTGAGGATGATCAGCTTTACCCAAGGACACAAATTATAAATGTGCACGTTGGTGGAGCCTAGAACTAAGAGCATAGTGTGGTTAAGGGAAACCTAAAACTACTACTACTACTACTACTACTACTACAAAACCCCTCAAAAAAAGTGAGCAAAGCATGAATCCTAGTCACTGCTTTACCTATCCTGCGAAGGTGTGTTAACTTCTGTCCCCAGGTCCTCTCTAACAATAATATTCTTACCCCACTTTACCCTAGAAAGATTCTCCTCTCTCCTTTTGTTGGAATCATCAGACATGGAGAATTATGACCTAAACTCTGCATGGGATCACTCCTCAAAGTCTAACACCCAAGAATCTGATATGAATACTTATTACCAAGACCCTTCTCTGAACGCCAGCCTCCCCAATGCCCCTATAGATGCCGGTGACCTTAGGGAACAGTGACATAAAACAATGGAACCATCAGCTATTTGTTTTGGCAAGAGAAGAATCCTTTGCTGTCATTTTTCTGGATTCCAAGGAAGCGGTGTTAACATTAAAAACTTTTATGAAATAAATTCTTTTTTTTTTATATTATTTATTTATTTATTTGACAGACAGAGATCACAAGTAGGCAGAGAGGCAGGCAGAGAGAGAGGAGGAAGCAGGCTCCCTGCTGAGCAGAGAGCCCGATGCGGGGCTCCATCCCAGGACCCTGGGATCATGACCTGAGCCGAAGGCAGAGGCTTTAACCCACTGAGCCACCCAGGCGCCCCATGAAATAAATTCTTATTGAGAAAGGTTTTTACATAAAGACTCTCACCCCCCCCCCTTTTATTCTCTATATAACTCAGTTCCCATCCCTGTGCCAGGACTCGTGCCCTTCTCCTAGTTCACCCATCCCCCACCACCACCCTTGAGGCAATCACCAGTTTATACTCTGTACTTAAGAGTCGTTTTTCTGTTTTTCTCTTTTTGTTTGTTTGTTTCTTCAATTTCACATATGAGTAAAATCATATGGTATTTATGTTAACGTCCAAAACTTGTGTAAAATGAATTCTAGTGGAGAAAGTCTTTTCTAGCTGCTTTTACGTAAAGACAGCTCCCCCCTTAATTTTATTTATTTACTTGACAGAGAGAGAGATCACAAGCAGGCAGGGAGGCAGGCAGAGAGAGGAAGAAGCAGGCTTTCCGCAGAGCAGAGTCTGATGTGGGGCTCGATCCCAGTACACTGGGATCATGACTTGAGCTGAAGGCAGAGGCTTCAACCCACTGAGCCACCCAGGCGCCCTCCCCGTCCCTTTTTAATGCTCAATTACCATCCTGGCTTTCCTCTGTGTGATTGCCTGAATGTTTTGGTGGTGTTTTTCCTACTTAAGTCAGTGGGAAGAACATCTTGCATTGTGCTGAGTCACAACGGCCCCCGAGACGTTCTCCTGTGTTGTGTCAGGTTGGGTGAGGAAAAGGACTGAACAGAGGCGGCAAGCCCATCTTTGGGGAGGCTGACAAGCTGACTCTGAAACCAACACAGCCTTAAGTTCCGGTTTAAACTAAAGGACGATGAAGGAGGCGCAGTGCCAAGCCATCTCTCTATGGCTGCAAAATTTGGACTTACTGCAGATGCCATTTACTGAAAAGAGCATTTAGTGTCCTCCTCAAGCCATACTCAACAACTAGTGACAAGACAATATGGTCCTGGCGTCTTGCCAATCCCCAGCACTAGCACAGTCTTTGTCAGAACATCACTTTGCAGGGCAGGAAGCGTGAGGGGAACAGATGACAGGAAGGGATGATGCAGCTGTCACGTCTGCTCCTGAAGACGTTGAATATTACCAAGGAGGAGAGAAGAAATGCCTCAGAAATAGACCAGAGCCCAGTTTCAAATGCTGGAGCTGAGTTGCCAGTGGCTGACCTACAGAAAGAATATGGAAACACTGGACTGACCACTGGCTGTGAGGGAACCATTTAGGACAATGGAGGCTGAGTCTTCAGCCAGAACTGACCTTCACCACTTGGGCAGTGCCTACACTCTCTTGCATTTGTAGTGAGCGAGCGCCTCCCACGGGTATCCCACTCTCCATGTTCTATTCTTCAGGTCATTTATGTGAGCCTCACCTGGATTTCCTGATCTGGGGAACAGCAAATGCTCTTCTGAGCCCCACACTCTGGAATGAGCGAAAGGAAGTATACAAAATTTATTAAAATGTCCTGAGTGTGTTGGGGCCCCGGAGTAGCTCAGTCAGTTAAGCATCGTCTTAGCTGGGGTCCTGGAATCAAGTCCCACATTGGGCTCTCTGTTCAGCAGAGAGCCTGCTTCTCCCTCTACCTGCTGCTCTGCCTGCTTGTGCGCCTTTCTCTCTCTGTCAAATAAATAAAAATCTTAAAAAAAAAAAATGTCCTGAGGGTGTTGTGATTATAAATCAGTGTGCAAATAGGTGTGTTCAAATGTTCCAACTTTTATTTATATGTTTTTGACAAAAACAAGTTTCCTTGTAGATGCACATGGAGCAGCAAAATAGAAAGGAGACATCAGGTTGACCAGATAAACTGCAAAGAGTCATTTCACAGCCAGATTATTCCCATAGCCTACGGACATCTAGAGGCTTTAAGATGCACTTTGAGAAAATCATGTAAACTCTTTGGTCAGTAACACCTAGGGAAATGTCTGACTGATTTATCCCAGAAAACTGCACTTTAATAAACAAGATTAAGCACACACTATGTCTTTGGTAGGTACTTGGGGTATCATTTAACATAAAAGCAGTCAGAAAATGTTAGTGGCATGCCACGTACCTTTCATCATGTTCTACCTGTATTGGTTTAATCGATTCTCATAGCAGCATTGAAGTTTTATTACTGTAAGCAATTTTCCATTTTAACTTGTTCATTAATTTCATAAATTATTATTTCATATTTGTTATTACTGTAAAGAATTTGAGACAGGGACAACCCACAGATTTCCCATAGTTGCATCATTCTGTATGGAGTTTTGGTCTTGGGCTCCAGGGCCCAGGTGAGCGACGAAGGCAACACAGCTTCCTTGAGATGCTTTCTGGGTCCTCTTTCTCTGGCACAACTAATTGTTACTGATCTATTTTTGCCTTGACTATTAATTTTTGAGGTTTTGCATTAGATCAGCTACTTCTATGTTTCAAACTGATCTTACGATACCTTTTGTTAATGGCTAAAAACTAAATATGTTGCAGTACTGGGGTGCCTGGGTGGCTCTGCTGGGCTTCTGACTCTTGATTTGGGCTCAGGTCCTGATCTCAGCCGTGCATTCGGCTCTGTGCTTGGCGTGGAGTCTGTCCCTCTCCCTCTGTTCCTCCTTCCACTCTCTCTCTCTTTCTCAAATAAAAAAAATAAGTAAATAAATAAATAAAATCTTTAAATATGTATAGTACAAAAAATCATTTCTCTTTATTTCTATTATATTTCCCATATATATTATATATTATGTAAGATATATGTGTCCATATATCTGCACCATCTGTGCAGCTATATAGTACATGAAATAACCTTCCAAAGGGGGAAAAAAAAAAAAAAAACTTAGTAAAAATACCAGTGGATCAATTCCATGGTTACGGGTGGAGAATTTAAAATACCTCTTTAGTTTTTGATGATTGTCTAGCTGAGTTGTATCTTAAAGAGACTTCATTACCCAGAAGCTCTTAGTCTAGGATATTGTTCAATGTCTGATTACAAAGCCCAACCTCCTCTATTTGACTTCTCATCTATGACTGCATCAGCCATGGCCAAAATGTGTTTGGAGCATGACCAAAGTTTAACTGATTAACTTTATAGATAAATCAGACTTGCATATTGAAGAACTCCCAAGGTAGCCATGGGGTAGAAGTAACTCCTACTTCTTCCACAGAGGGAGCTATCAGTAAAAAGTCTCCTTCTCTTTATGCAAAGTATCTAATGGGAGTTTTCCCAAGCCCCACCTCTCAAAAAAAAAAGCAATCTCAGTCTTGCCAAATTATAACTCTGCTCCTTTCATATGGAATTAACCTGCTACACTTTCCATACTCCCCTAGACCTGCCACTAGTGCATCACAGATAGTCAAAAGCAGGATACCGTTATTAGAGCTCTGTTGTCTTTCTGCAGTAGTCCTGGGCAGGACGGCTCTTCTCCATTTGCGTTCCTCCAGCATTCCACTCCAGGAGCAGCCTTCCCTCTCCACTTGTCTAGGATCGATAAACATATAGGAAGCTCTTTATTATGTCTTTGTTTTTATCTACCCACTTTCTTTAACCGACTTTAACCTCTGGGAGGGTTGGATTGCATATGCCTTTATTCTCAATCTCATCAGCATCTACCACTGTGTCAGATATATCTGAGGCAAAGCAAAAATTTAATATATGGATTCATGAATCACCAGTTGGAATATTTGTAAATATTAAGGGTCTTGAAAAGCCAGAGGGTACTTAAACCTCTTTTCCTGTGTTTGGTGCCTTCTTTCCTAGACTGTTTCCAGAGCCCAGAGCATTTCCTTTAACACTTGCTTTTCTGAATGTTGGCAGTGGATTTCCAAGGAACATGGTCTTCATCAACTACCCCTTATGTGTGAACTAAAAGGGGCTCTGCACCCAAAAGAAATGCTCCTCCCAACTACTAATCTGGTAGCTTCTGCTTCTTCTTGGTCTCCAGGCTTTGGCCTCTCAGACTCTAGTGTATCTGAAGCCTGGTTTCACTAACCATCCCTACACTCTTGAACTTATATATCTTGGAACCTTATCTAGGACAACATTTTTCTAGTCAAGAAAGTGTTCTTCTGTTTTTCCTTCTTTGTTCTCTAAAATACAAGCATGAGAATTTGCTCTCTTGAAAAGAGATCGGCAGATATGTAGGTAAATAGTTTGCACTAAGAATTTGCATAAAGCTACTATCAAGGGATGTTAATATGACATATTGCTTAATTAGGATAGTAAGCCTTTAGCAGTAAAAGCTCATCTCTACAATTACTTCTTTGAATCAAATATGCTCACATACAGTTCAAGGACTTTATATAGCATGCCATTCCTAAAACATTAAAATGTGTTCATTTCATCTTTTATTATTAGTATTTTATATTAGTGTCCCAATGTACATATGGTTGCTTCCCAAGGAGAGGAATTTTTAATATAACATAACTTAAATATAAGCCACACACATGGCCCTTATGTTATTGCCCCCCTATATTTTGAGAAAGAAATAAAAGATGTTTTCCCTATATCATTTCCTATTTCCCATACTTGCTTTCTACATTCCTCTCTCCTCTCCTATTTTCTCCCTGCTTTGAGACAGCAATTTCTGTTGATAGAATAGATTTTTCTAAGGAAAATGTGTTTAGTAGTTAGGACTATGTTTTGTGTTTCATGCTGCCAGGACTGATGAAAGGTTAAATTAAATTTGGCTCCAGAGCATGAATTGGGTCAGGGTAGCAGGAAGTTTTTTACCTATTATAAAAGCTTAATTTCCTTCTCCTTTCTTCTTCTCCCCAGAATTATAGGGATTCAGGAATTGCTAGGCTGTTTTTCTCTAATAATCCATGATGCCCAGAGAGATCACTGAGGTAGAGCTATATAATCTGGCTTCAGTTTCTTGCCCAAAGTCAGGATGCTTCATCCTCAGAATGCAAAGAGAATGACAAACAAGCATATAGCAGTTTTGTTTTGTTTTTGTTTTTCAAGCTAGTATGACCTTTAACGTCAAAGGATGTAAGTACCGTGTATGGCCAAGGCCACTGAACAGTATAGTCATTCAACGTGGTGGCTGTGGGCAAAACTTTTCTTCTTGAGGAAGGACATGAGTGAAGAGTAGTTTTTCAGTGTTTCAGAAAATAGGAAAGTAAGTTTAAAAAGTTAATGAGACAGCTTCCATTTCTGGAAATATGACTAACTGAATATCCTGAAAAAGCTATTTTAGCCATATATATATAGATATAGATATATAGAATATATCCAGCTGAGTAAGCAACACATAAGAGAAATACCAAAGGACAGCATCCATTAGGTCAGCCCAGGGAAATAAACAAGTGGTGAAGCTGATGATGATTGACAGACTTCCAGCATGTTCGAGTTTTCATTTAACAGACTGAAGAAGGAGAAGGATGAGACAGTTGACAAAGCCGACAACCATTTAATGTGATGAGTTTTATCAAAGGCCCTGTATAAAGTGGCATCCCCCCCAAAAGCCAAACATACCGTGTGCGCACTGGAAAAGAATCCACACACCAAAGGGTGGAAACATACTTGTTTCAATCTGTATTCTAGGTAGAAGGGAAAATATCTGCCATGTGATAGTTTTATCCCAAGCAGCCAACCTTACGCATGTATGCAACCTGTAATCACCATATCTATGGAACTCAACAAATCCGAGAGCACAGCAAAACGGGTAGCAGTCATTGCATAGTGGTGATGCTGGCACTTGGGTGGGACAAATACATATATTCTCTGAAGAGTATTCTCAGATATTCTTAAAGCAAAGACATGAAGCTTTCCCCCAAATGAAATGTCAAGAGATATGAGCTCTGAACAGCAGTAAATCACAAAACAGGTGACCAAAGAAACCACTGACTATGTCAGTGCCACCAATAAAAACCAGAATCAAACATCAAAGTGTAATACACTTTGCAATTAATGGGTAAATAATAAAAAAGAATGTGCATAAATATGTATTAAATATTTAAACTTATTTTATTTTTACAGAATTTATTTCTGAAAGTACCATAAGAATAGTAAGTTTGGGGATACTGCTGCTGTGAACTAAATACTTGTCTCTTCAAAGTTCAATGTGTTAGTGTTCAGAGATATGGCTCTTGGGAATGAATAAGAGTTAGATGAGATTATGGGGAAAGGACCTTAGTCTGATGGGATTCGTGATCTTATAACAAAGATAAGAAGAGCCTTTTCTCTGTCTTCCCACCATGTGAGGACAGGGCAAGAAGGCACCTCTCAGCCAGCTAGGAAGAAGACTGTTACCAGACCTTGACCACATTGGCCCCTTGATCTTGGACTTCCTGCCAATTGTCTTTTGGTTAAGCCACGGAACCTGTTGTATTTTGTTACAGCAGCCCATGAAGACTAATACAGCTACAAAGACTGTTTCCTTCCAAAGGGGATTTGTGTTTACTTTTATCAGATTCTTTGGCAACAATTTTTACTTTCTTATTTTCTGGCCCATGTTTACTTTATATAAACATCTTAGGCCCAATTCTCTATATAGTGACAATCACAGGCTTTCTTTTCTGACCTCTGCACAGTTCTTAAGGTAACAAACCGTTAATGAGATCATCACTTCTCACTCCCCCCATGTAGCCAGATCCCCAACACGAGGCCTCCACCTCTGGTTTCTAACAACTTCTGCATTTTAATACCTAAAGGTTGCCTTTACTTTCTTTAGAGCTCAATAACATATTTTAAATAATGATTCATTCATCCATTCATTCATCCATTCATTTATCACATAATCACACATTTAACCAATATTTAAATATTTAAAGTCCAAACTATGGAGCAGACACTTAGGGTGTATCCGTTGACTATCATCACCACCACCACCACTGCCACAAAGTTGGTCCCCCACCACCATCTTATGGTTATACTATTAATTTTACATTATAGTTCAGGGAGATGTGCAATATAGAATAACCTTAGCAATTAGTAAACGAATTTTCAAGCATGCTAGAAGGTGAAATGCAGCATTAGAAAATTATACTGGGCATGTTGTAATTTTAGTAATTTGAGTTGATTGTAATAGATCTCATTAGGAAGATGACATTTGAACAGAGACCAAAGAGAGGCAAGGGAGTTGACATGTCCATATCTGGGGGAAGAGTGCAGCCAGCAAAGCAAATAGTCCTTGCAAGAGCCCTCGGGCAGGAGCATGCTTAGAATGTTCAAAGAACACTCTCAAGGCCAGTGTGTCTGGAGACTGAACAGAATGAGCAAAAAGAACAGCCATGAGGAATAAGATCCGAGAAAAGTAGCGCAGATAGGCAAAGGAGAGAGAGTGATCAAGACCATGTAGAATACTCACGAAGGTGTTTTGTTTGTTTGTTTGTTGTTGTTGTTTTGTCCTTTGCTAGGGTTTTTGTTATATTTCACCTGCATTTCTAGCTGTTTCTAGGTGGAAATCTCACTAGTTGTATGATGGTTATTGTTGCCCTAACACATTTCTCCCATTTTTCAAGAAAGCATCCAATTTATGATCCATAGTCTGGTAAATATTAATTCATGACGGTGCTGTTCTGTTACTTTCAAGAGGGTGATATCGGGACAGGTTAAGTAACTTGGCTACCACATCTTCTTAGGACTGGAGCTAGGGCAGTGATCTTTCCATGCTAACATAATACATCTTTACAATTACATTTTCAGTCTCCTGTGAGAAAGGATAAGACATAGTGTCAGCAGAGATAAGTAACTGACATAGAGAAAATGAATATATTGGAAACTGAGAAGATTTTCTGGGATTTCTATTTTTCTGGAGCCACAGAGAGTAAATCTTATCTGTGAAAGATATAACAATTTTTTCATTATATACTCATCATTTTCTATGTTGCTTAAGGTTGCACAATTTAAACAATATTCTCATTCTCCTCTATACTCTCACTGTTAATGGATCTTTTCTGTGATATAAAATTCACTGTTTTGTGCAACAGTTTATGTGATTTCTGCATCCAAACATAAGTACCTTGAGATCATTGATGATACCTTTGTTGCTATGGACTGAATATTTGTGTTCCCCCAACATTCTTATGTTGAAACCCTAATTTCCAAGATGGTAACATTTAGAGGCAAAGCCTGGGAGGTAATCAAGTTCAGATATGGTCTCCAGGGTGGAGTCTCCATGATGAGATTAGTGCTCTCATACGAAGTGGAAGAGACTAGACCTTCAGACACAAGGATGCAGTAAGAAGCCACCCATTTGCAAGCCCAGAGAAGAGTTTTCACCAGAGCCCCACCATGCTGGCTGGCACTCTGGTCTTGGACTTTGCAGCCTCCAGAACTATAAGAAATAAATGTCTGTTGCTGAAGCCACTCATTCTATGTGATTTGGTTATAGTGGCAGATACTAATTATTGTTTTCCTGTATGTCATGCCGTGTCTGGTTCCAAGTATCTCCTCAATGCTATGTGTTTAATGAATAATGCTGTATTGAAACCATAACATAACAATAATACTTGGTGGGTCTGGGGAGGGAGTTCAATGAACTGAAAGGAGGTAGTTGCACTAAAGACATGTTTCCTTTTTTACATTTGGCTTAATATCCTTCTGAATACCAAACTCTAGACATAACTGAATGAAAACTACTAAAGTTGGAAAATCTTCAAGATAAATGTATTTTGGGTGATTTCTTTTAAGATAGGATTTGCATTTATCTTCTAAGTTTTTTATTTGAATTAGTATTTTACAAAAAGATTAACAGAATTGATGCCAAAGTTCCTAAATTATGGTGATATTTAAAAAACAAACAAATGATAATCTTTAAATGAAAAGGTAAGAAAAGTAAATCCATTCATATATTCAAATAGCAAAAATAGCTGTAAAATGAAATTTTCTCAAAGGAAAAATTTTACTAGAAAGCTTATAAATGGGCATTTAAAAATAAAATGTATTCATTATTTTCTTCTAGATGTTTTATCATTTTGAAAAGGATCAATACCTTTTATTCTCCCCCAACAGCTTATACAATGTAATGGAATTTTGTCAAAAGAAGGTGACATCCTATACCTATTTTAATCACCACACTAATATCTGGCTATTTCTAGGTCTCCTATGGTATTTTATGGCTGGAGAGAGAGAGAGACATTCTTTTTTTAATGACATATGATTATGGTGATCACATACCACTGTTTTGGGGACAATCATAACGTTAAGTATTTTGTCCTATTGTCACTAGACATAAGTGTCCTCTCATTAGATTGATAGTTTAACATAGGGTCAGACAATATGACAAAATGTTAGATATAAAGAAGCCAAATTCCTAACTCTAGTGGTGTCCATTTTGTAATATCACCAGAGAACCCAAACTTAACTTGTCTCCTCTCTCTGGCAAACCCCATCACTCCATCCCCCACACCCTCCATTAACAGAGTTATTTTCAAAGCCAGGAATTTCCCTGATAAATTGAAGTGTTGGGTTAAAATGATTCCTCTGAACGTGTTTTGCAGAAGCTTTTGAAATCAAAGAAAGAATAAAATTCTCACGTTTTGTTACTTGGAATTTGTGGTTTCTTTAAAAATCAGGCATGCCAGATACTTATGATTTAGATTGGTTTTTTTGTTTGTTTGTTTTTTTGTTTTTTTGGTTTTTTTGCAAAGATTGCTCTGGACATTTTGAATATTTTAGAACAGAGATAAAACAAATCACCAGTTAACATTATTTATTTATTTATTTTTCAGATAGCAGCATAAATGTTCTCCTTTCCTATCACTGAGCAGAATATAGACTTTTTAAAAAATGCTTGGCTAATTATGAAAATTTTAGCATTGTACTCGCTTGGTTTTTCTTTCTCTTTCTCTGTTTTCTTTCTGACCTGATATGTGATAGCATGTATTTTAGCACAAATTCTGAAACAGGACTTTTCTCACGAATGTGTAGTTATAATTCAGTTTCCCAAATTCCAAATTGTTTGATCTGTGGAGAGTTTAGCAAAGAGACTCCATGTTACTGCTATTGGGGTATTCATTTTGTCTGGCTAAGCAGCCTGCAGGGACCTTAAACCTACATGGGTTCCCCTGCGCAAGAGCATGCCCTGGAGGGCAACCCCAGTCTCATGAAAATATAAGCTCCTGCTAGGATTCCTAACAGCCCTTGAGGTCTGCAGTCGTTCCCCCTTTCCCTGCACCATTATACCTCACGTGTCCTTTAAATAAGACCCCCATAGAGCTTATAAAACCCCAATCTTTGAATTTGAATTGACCAATCTGGCCAGCACTCCACCCACAAACCCTAAGAAAAGCATATGCCAAGTCCTACAGGGTCTCCGCACTCTACTTTGACCTCCCTGTGTAGCCCCTTGAGGACTGCCCAGTGTTTTCTCCAGGACCTGTGAGCCATGACCTACTCCACTTCAGTTCCTCTTGTGAAATTTTGTTGAACTGAGACTTACCGTCCAGCACCCATCTGGCTCCACCCAACAAATGCCAACTTGACAAACCATCAGAACAATGTCAGTATATGTATTGATTAACATTACAATAAATAGATGTTAAACTTGAGCTTATTAGTACATATCAGTAAGTATCTTGACAATCTAGTTATCATGTTAAGACTCTCTGTGGGAAGTAAGGAAGTATTCACCCCCCTCCCTCTCCAACTGCAGGCAGAGAGCAGTTCCCCATCCTTTGATATTGACTGGACCATATGAACTTGCTTTGGCCAACAGAATTGTAGTAGACATTATATAGGCAGAAGCTTCAATGCACCTACTATATTTGGCTCAATGGTGAAGCTCTGGCAAGTGATCAGGAAAACTTCCTGGGGTAGCTGCTACTTTCCCAACCTGAGTCTCAGCACTGAAATAGGTGAAACAAACCTGCACCCAACGACAATCTAGAGCCATCGCTGAGGAACTGCAGACTCCCCACCTGGTGTAGGACCACTCCAGGTGATCCCACTCTCATGTGAAGGAGACAAAGAGCGCATTGTCATATGTCACTGAGCTTTCGTTTGTTACTTAGCAAGTTTGGGTCAATAGCTGAGTGAAAACACTTGTGAGTAAAGTTTTGAAAACTACCACAATAGAGCAAATAACTTGAAGACAATTTTTTCTGTAAAAACCAAGGAAAGGAAGGAGGGGAGAAAGAGAAGGGAGCAGGGTGGGGCAGTAGAAGAAATAAGAATAAGAGACCATTTTTAATACTTATGTTAAATACAAAAAATAAGAAAATATCTGATTGACCCTTTCAACTGTAATCATGGAAAATGCTAAAGTTGGGCTGGCTTGGAGAATTAAACTTTAAGAAAAATCTTGGAAATTGAACAGAACTTTCAGTATTTCAGTAATAAATTTATGAGAAAAAATGGAAGTGGTCTTCTGTCTTTTTTCAGGTCTTTGTTATCATAACCACCCTAGTGTGCTGATAGGGTAGAAAAATCCGATGGCTCAGAGAAGATTTTCTTTTAGTACTTATAAAATTAACCTAAGGCATTTCTTTCTATGTTTATGCTGTTACGTTATTACCTTGTTATGTGTATAGGCCCTGACTTTTATAACCTTAGTATGCTAATGATTCCTTCACTTGGGATCCATAAAAAATATATGAATTTCTTTCCCATTAACTACCAGGCTTCCCAGATTTTTCTGGTCTTCTGAATTATTGATAACCCCCGCCTCTGCTAACAGTCTTGCCTTCACCACCACACAGTCCCGAAGCACATGCCTGCTCCTATCACTGTTAGGTGCTGTACAAAGTGAGGGAAAGGCACTTAACCCCGGCAGTCCACAAAAAGTCAGTCTTGTAAACAGAGAACCGTGAGTGACATGATTAAAAGGAAAAGGCTTTTTTTTTTTTTTAACTTGTGAAGAATAAAATAATCATTCTACGCAAAAGGAAGGAAATTGATTTTTACGTGGCAGTGGAAGGTGCGCCCTTGAAAGAAGCTTCATTTAACCTGAGGAATATGTTCAGAGAGGTTTGGAGGAAAACATTTTGGAGCTGAAAGACACTGAATCACTTGACAAAAATAACAGAAGATATGCACAGAGACGCTAGTGGTAGGAGGGAAATATGCGTTTGTACCAATCAACCATTATTTATTCAGCTCTTAATAGAATGACAGGCTTTGGATTTTTGACTCTCAAATTATTATCCTTGGAAGAGAAAGTAGAAATTTTCGCCCTTTATAACGTTGCCGAAGAACACGTACACACACACCTATGAGCACCCAGTCAAACAAAACAAGCATTCTTCTTTGTCCTCGAAATATTCTGTAGCTAATGTGATGGGAAAAAACCACCAGAAAAAGCCTCGATCCCAATTCTTACTATCTCTGGCAGCATCAAAAGAGAACAGTTGCAGCAGTTTTGACAGATATGAAAGTGTTGATGAAACGTAACAGTTTACTGAACGATTTAAGATGACATCAGAGAAAATTTACAGATTTGTCTTCCCGTCAAAGCTGGGAAAATGAAGGTCCTGAAGTAAGCCTGCCTGGGTTGACTTGCTTCTGCCATATTTCATCTCTTGCAGAACTTCTCACCTTCCATCCAAGGTGTGTGGTTCCTGGCGTTTGTGTGTTCAATGCTGTTCTCTTTGCTTTGGGAACAAGTGCCAGGCCACAAGATCCTGTCTAATGTGAGGTTAATTCCATCCTTGGTATTTCTAACCTTTGGAAATCTGACATAAAGTTTCAGCTTTCCAGAGAGGAATAAAGCAGAATATTTCATGCACTTACTTCAGACAGCATTAAAGGAAGCTGAAGCCATGAATGTGTCATGATGCAATTTAGTGAAAATTTATCTTCGCGGGGAATTGTTCAATTACAAGTGAAATGAGATTGGAAATAATCTTTTCTTCCATAAACCTTACACCTCAAAGACAATGCATCTGTTTAATATGTTCTATTTATAAAATTCTGATCTGTACCTACTAGATTGAATGCAACAGACAACCTATGTGGTAATATTGACACCTTCTCCCAAAGCTGGAAAATCGCAGTGAACAAATCTCACTCATTTCTTATGATTTGCTGTACTCAAAATATACTGATGGTTAGTATACCTTCTGGTTGAAAACATTTAAACAGGGGCACCTGGGTGACTCAGTGGGTTAAGCCTCTGCCTTTGGCTCAGATTGTGATCTCAGGGTCCTGGGGTCGAGCCCCACATCGGGCTCTCTGCTCAGTAGGGCGCCTACTTCCCCCTCTCTCTCTGCCTGCCTCTCTGCCTACTTGTGATCAAATAAATAAATAAAATCTTAAGAAAATAAAGAAAGAAAACATTTGAGATTTAGATATTTACATTTTGATTTGACCCACAAAATGTTTTAGTTTCTCCTGTAATTCCCAAATGCAGGCAAAAATACAGACACACATATAAATATAAATATCTTTAGTTTGGGTAATATTGGTATTACAAGTGTTTTTATATATTATTCTACCATCACAGCAATTGCCACTGTAAGGCTGCCACTTTATTTGAAAAACAAAAAGCAAAACGGAAAATGAGAAGTCATGTGAAAAATCTTCACAACTACGCGGTATCAGTAGTATCCTCTCTATGCTAGAAAACTCCCGTAAGACCTGTGAAAGGAACCAGGCAACTTCTACTCTACTTTGCTACACTTTCTTCTATTACGTCCCAGCATCTTTGTATCACAAATCAGGTCCCATGGCCTGTCCTGCACCCTGCAGATGCTCCCACTCTAGGCTCTTGCAGAGTTGCCATTAATCTCATTGTTCAGATTTCTGCTTCTTAAAGGCATATGGACTTTTTTAGGTTCTCATCCACCAGCCCAGGAAGGAATGTTTTGTAAACACGTTGCTCTCTAACTGAATGTAATTTTGCCCTTAGTGGAAGTCTCAAGCTTTCTGTTTACCTCCTTAAGTTTATTTACGTACTCCTTTGGTTACTTTGTTTGTACATACTGCTCTTTATGTAATGGTTACATGCTTACTTGTACAAGAGATTAGATTATAAATTTTTAAATTTGAAACTGATTCATTATGCATTACAAGCCTTTTTCTGAACTAATCACAAAGAAATTGTAATTTATGCTTGTTATTACTTAAGTAAGTAGGAATAACTGTTTAGATATTGGTATTATTGATAAAGGTATTGCTTTAGCTCTGTGGAATTATTATATTATATAGTTTCTAGTGAAATACTTAATGTTCGCTACTTCTTTACTCCAATCCCTTAATGATATCAAAATGTTATCAAAATTATTTTATTATCCTAGGTATCCTATATTTATATTCATTTAGGAGGACACATTTTTTTCTAAGAAAGAAAGTATTAATTATTGAGCCCATACCCATAGACAAATTACTGGGATTAGTAAACATTTTTAATGAGGCAATTTGCTTGCCTGTGCCTGATTCTGGAAGCCTAAATGTTCTTAGATTTTTCGGTTTCACTTTGGTACCATTTTAAACCCTAGGAGCTGTCGTACAATGGAAAGTTCTCTTTGGGAGGACTCCAGGTTAGCAATTTTCTTCCATTCGTTACAGAAGAAACACAGATAATTTGGAAGGTAGGCAGTCAGCTTTGTGTGAGACAGAGAATTAATGACAGCACCTAAATGTACCTTTCATTTACTATTATGATTTCAATGAACTGGGGAATAGTTAGAAGTGTATTAATGTGAACAGAAGTAAAAAAAAAAAAATGCTTTTGCAGTTGTTACCTTTCATATCAATAAAAAGGGATTACTTGATGATAGAGTCAGGGCAAGCAGACAAAAGAATTATTTTAAAATGTATAATTTACACTTAACATGAATGCATTTATTTGTTGATTTTTCTGGGTAATGAGTTTTATTTATTTTGTACCTCTATAGAGTTAAAAATAATTTTGGCATTAATATTTTCAGAGCCAATATCAAGCATGTAAAAATTCCTAACTAAGAATTTGTACTTTGCTTGTTCCTAAACTCAGCATCTGCGGCGTAGGGCTTAGGTGTCTGCCACAGGTGTTGTCACTATCAGGTGCTTCTAAGTATTTTAGACTGAATTAGATACCAGTTTTGCCCTCTAGGAGCTAAAGAACATACTGTCAGCACCCAATTATAAATTATAAACAATTGAATTGAAAAGGTCAGGGAAAGTCGTGAGTTTTGTGGATCTCAGATCTGTAGAGGGAATGCACATAGCATTCAGGAGTCCTTCTGAACAAAAGACAACTGGGAATTCCAGAAAAAAGCTAGGCAATGATGTACATGCATTCTGATCTAACATTTTAGTTGCTGAATGGACAATTACTGAGTGGGAAAACCAACTCTGACTCATTTCAGTCTTGAGGCGTCGCCTGTCCCAGCAGCTTCCTTGTTTGGAGGGTTTATTAAGGGAGCAGGTCACAAAATAGATATTGATGGTCAGGTTAAATGTTAACATACTTCATGAATATTCATGACTTGCCTTTTTTTTCTTATCTATACAAATCTCAGGTACAGCCACCATTAACAAATACACGTGTTCCCAGATTATCAGGAAGGACTGGGAGACTGAGTCTCGATGATGCCTCCACACTTGCAGGCTCAGTGCCTGTTTGCTTTTAGCTGTTCCCATCCCTGGTTTTGTACATGATCTAATCATTACTTTTTCTATTTATTCCCTGAGTTTATTGTTTTCGTTTTAGCCATGTAATCAAAATTATCCTTCCTTGTGTATGTAGGGATCTGAGCAGTCCTGAACCTAATCAAAGTCTAAAGGCCCAGTGATTTCTAGGAATGATAAATTTCCTCCCCTACGTACATCTCAAGGTAACTCTCAGGCTCAAATGAGCTTCCTTTGTTAAATGAAAAGTAAATATGGTATTTTTATTCTTTGAATATCTAAATAAGTTCTCTGAAAAAAAAAAAAAAGCAGAAAACAAGAACGAATATTTCCAAAGTTTCTTGCAAAAGAAACAAGCTTGTAAATTTACTGAACACCAGTAATAATTCATATGAGCCTTTAAAAAAAAACAAGATTAGACTATGAGCAAAATTGAACACATGCTTACTTAAAACTTCTTTGCTCATTACTTGCACGACACCAAAACCCTTTTAAAGATCTTTTGGTTATTTGTTTCCATTCTTGGGAAGTCTTACTAGATTAGTACATTTTCTATTAGAAGTCTTCACTAATTCCCCATATAGTTCCATTTCCATTCTCTTTATAGGATTAACTGTTTCTAGCTGAGCTATCATCTCAGTAATCTCATTACTTCTACATTCCTTCTTGCTCCCAAATACTAAATTATTTCTTCCCTCACTCTAGTCACTTCCTGCTCCTTGGACTTCTTTCCTGGGCTAAACAAAGAGCAATGGCTGACTTCACTCAACACAAGCACTTTCAATTGGAAATGTCAACATTTTCTTCATTCACCTCACAGATTAATTCTTTTTTCACTGCTATGCATGTATTGATTTCTATTTTTTCCATTTTTTTTTATATTGGAGAACTGAAAGTGAATTAAAACAAAATTTGAGATTATATGAAAAATAATTACCTCAAAGATGTCTCCAGAGACAAAAGAAGAAACACTTTCATTCATTTTTTTGGCAACTGTGTTTCATTTTGTTCTGTTTATTTTCTGCTTTAATTTGTGGAATAAAAAGTGGTTTCCAAGAAAATGGAAACTGATTCTCAATATTCAAAGAAATTTTCTTCTAAGTTAAAGGGAGATGGATAATCATATAAGCATTCTGTATCTATAGAACAACAATTACATATGGATTTCAAAGAAGAAGTAATTAGATATGTTAAATTCACTGAGTCTTCAGATACACTTTTAGTCCTTTACTGTTTTGGTTTCCTCTTTAATAGAGACTACTGAAAGCACTGGGGGGAAATATACCTATTTATTTTCATTTCTAAGCACTGGAAAATCACACATTATACATGAGGGCTCTCTTGAAGCTATGACAAAGTGAAAGATGAGCACAGGTGTGCCACAGAAGTAATGGAGAAACATCAAAATTAAGCTGGGATCTGGAAAGTAGAAACTCAGACTTCATGATCCTATTGTGCCAAAATAAAAATGTGTAAAATTTACTTTTTTTTTCTTTTTACTAATTCTTGCAACTAACAAGTAGATCGGGTATCCTAATTTCCTCCTACTTCAATCCTGGTAGTCAGGAAAATACAACTTTAAGATTTAAAAAAAATTGTTTTTCAAATATAATTAAGTGCCTATTACATAAAAGGAAATACATGCATTTATATTCTTTCCTAAATGCAATATGAATTTTAACCTTCAAAACTTTGTTTATCCTTCTTTTGTAGATAATATCTATGTCAGCACAAATGACAGCAGAGTTTACAAACAAATTGTCAGGTTTAACCACATTCTTTAGCCAAAATGATTTCTTTAAATAATATCATCAGTTTTGCCAATATTCCTACTGTTGGCTGCTTAATCCTGTCTTAAGATTCTGTTTTTATAAACTCACTTTTTTATGGTACCAGGTTTTTTGCAACTAAAAAAACACAAAAGTTTATGGACTGGAAAGAATAACCTGCCATTCTCAGAGTAAATGTGTTTTCATGAGCTCAGTGAAGTTGAATACAAAGAAATGCGTATTTGACAAATTTTTAAAAATCCAGTTCTTATAATCATTTTTGAGTTTTCTGTTAATTACAATCTTATTAAATTGCCTTAAAGTAAAGGCATTTTTTGAAGACTCTGTGTAGCAAACACATGTGAACAGAAGAGAACAGCATCATTGCCGTGGCAACTGAAAGTAAAACTTCTTATTGTGGTTCTGAACTGGAAATTGGGCTAAAAGAGAAAGGACAGCACAAGGAGAAAAAAGTCAGCTATGTTACTCCGGAGAGGTTATGAAATTATTAGAAAAAGATATAAAGAACAGGATTTGATGAATGAGAGGAAGAGGATTTGGCAATCACACCAAAGAGACCTAAGTTCTAAGCCAAAATATATTCACTGACATTCAGGTCCAATGTGAAACTTAAGGGCAACTTGTGTAAAATGTGTATTAGAAATCAGATGGGAAAAAGACATAATTTTTAATATGTTACCACCTGGAATTTTAGGAGATAAGGAGATAAGTCTTTTTTTTGGTCAATATAGCAGTAATATGGATTTTTCAGAAGCACATAAAATTGAAGTATATATGCTTAAAAATTATTTATTTTCTTCACTCCTTCCAAAACACTTGAGCATTCTTAGAGTATAAGGCATCAAATAAAAATGAAAGAAAGCAAAAATGGAGCAAGGGAGGATGGTAGTAAAGGAGAAGAAAGAAATAAGTATATGAGAAAATTCAGAGCAAGAAAAACTAGTGAAATTGTGCATAAAACTAAACTCTGCTCTTCTAGGCAATGAAATGGTTGAAGAAGATAAAACAGATTACATTTCATTATATCATGGGATTCTATCAATTTCACAAATATATATATTAGGTTCATATTGTGAGTCTAAAACTATCTCATGCATTAGGCAAAGATAATAAAATACATAGCTTGCCTTTAAGGGATGCAAAGTCTGTCTTGGGTTGTATGGCTTTATTATTTTATTTCCAAAATTTCAGTATAACCCTCACCCACCATTTTCCAATGTAAAGGGTTGCTAAGGCTTTTACTCTGTTAGTCATGGATTCTGTTTTGATGACACTGTTTAAAGCTTCAATCTTATAAATTTAATTTTCTTTAAGTTCAAGTCTTCTAATTAAATATGCTTAATTTGTATGACAGATAAGATGTGTCTACAGTGGTGGAAATAAATCAGTTTGCCAATGTAGCTTATATCTTCACCAGTGATATTGGGTGATCATATGAGTTTGGAAAAGAGACTAACCTATATGTATATTTTGTTCCACTTCTAAAATATGACTATGTGACATACCATGGTGATATAGTTAAAATAAGGGAACAGCCAGAATTCATGATATACCAGCAATACCCCTCCATTTCAAGCTAATGCTAAAAACTGCCACAAGGTGAAAACAAAGAGTAAAAAAAGTATGCAAGCATTACCATGACCAACCTGCTTTTTCTAATCTTCCCATGGCCAGTGAATATTCCTTTGAACTTCATTGTAGGAGAAAAGAATGGAAAAAATGGGGTGTACTTTCTAAGATGAATTCAATTATAGCTTGAGAAAGTGTATTCTTTTAATCATATATGTTCTTTCTTTCAGGTCAGATCATAGCTCTTTCAGGGCAGAACTACTTTTTGACTTTGTAATTCCCCATCCAACTTAGAATCTCTGGGAATGTTAATGCTGATTTAGGATGATCTGAGCTTGCATGGAGTAGGGTAAATACAGTAAAATATTAGAGAAAGCAGAATGCCTTCAAGACTTTCAGTGTTGGAAGGCTAAAATGAAACATAAGACAGATAAACTCAGTGTGTTTGAAAGATAAGGCAACTTACATTGAAAGAAAGCATTCTCCCTTGCCTAAGAGCCAGGGTTGCATTCAGAACAGTCCCATTTTTTAAGTGGATTTGGCTAAAAACTACTAAAACTATAACATTAGAAATATTTGCTCCAGTCTATGTGAATAAAGAAATTCGTAAATATGTCTTTTGCATACACACAAAAGAGAAGATCCCAATTTTTAGTATGATTTAAGAAAACTTTTCAGAGAATACAAATAGCTATACTCTTAAAGGTCATTGTATTAACTAATAATGATTTTTTCTAGATATTCATTTTGCATGTTTCTCTGAAGCATAAATGTCATTGACCACCTCCTTCTTAAGGCATATCTTCCTTGGACTCCACAGCATTACCTTTTCATTGTATACATTTCCCTTCTTTGTTTCACTCTCTTACGCTGGCTATATTTTTTCACACCTGGGCAAGGCTGTTCTCTGTTTATTCAATGTCATGTTCATGTATTAAACTTCTTCCTCTTCTCCTTCCCCCTCCTTCTCCTCCTCCCTTCTTTGCAAGCCTTTAGTCCAAAGTGCTCTACACATCAGCACTCATGTACATTGTTTATGTTCCATAAAACTAAGATAAAAAAACCATTGGCATTTCTGTTTTTACCCTTGTCCTCACCACTATCCAGGCCCAGCAACTGCGATTCTACCGAAATCCAGCAATTTCCCCAAGTTTTTCTTCATAAAAAAATATTTCTACATCTTCTTCCCTAGCCTGCTTTTTCGCTTCTGCATTCTGGTGGACCCCATTACCTCCTTATGGTGATGTGACCATTTTGTTAAAATCTGCCCTGCCTTTCACAGATTTTTACTCAATGTGCCTTTTGCATCATATTACAAGAACAATTTTAATGTTACTACACATGAAAGTAATTTAAAACAAATTTGTTGTTACATTCCTTTATTGTGGTCACAGTTATCGTTCTTGAGAAAGCGATGATCAATCCTGTGGCATAGCTATTGAAGCATAATGTAGGGACAAATAAACAATGAATAATTTCTGAGTGTACTTCCAGCAAGTTTAAGGGCAGTAATACGGTTCTAGGTACTTAATAAAGAACAGTAATTAAAAGGGGGACTTTAGAGTCCTCCCAGGGTCTGTATCATGCTTTTGCCACTACTAACTTCTAAAATTAGATAAATGATTGGTTGAGAGTCCAGCATAAAGTAAGTGTTCAGTAAATGATAGGTATTATCTTTATTACTACTGTATTCTCTCTCTCTCTCTTTATATATATATATACATACACACATATACACACATACACACACAAATATATTATTTTATATATGTAAGATTATAATATATAATATAATACATATTAAATATATGTAATTTAAATTTATTTTCTGGGTATCACAATACTCAGAAATGTTAAAAAAAAATCTTTCTGCCTGGAGAAAAGACTGCATCCATTGTGTCCAGCAGAAGCAAATCTGTGACATGCAAACAAATCAGTCCAGAGCCATACTTCCTCCTCCAACTGGTGCCTACACACTGGAGATAATATTTGTCTGCATGTAACTACACTGGACCAGGTGACAGGTAACTATGACCCTCCCCTCTAGCTGAGAACCCATCAACAGTATTTAAATTAGCAATTCCTGAATTGACTGTCCCACTTTTTCTGAGGAACTCTCAGTAAAGGATCCCACGTCTCCTATCTTCTGCTCCTGACCATGCTGGTGGCTTTCCTGGATGGTTGCACATGTGCCATGCCTCCTGTTCCTAAGACCTGGGAGTATAATTAACCTTGTCCCCCAGAACCTCTCTTCTGCCTCCTCTTGCAGCAATATCTGACTGAACATCTCATTCAAAAGCACAAAACATTTACAGTTCTGATTTGAAGGCACAGTTCTCAGCCGTGCACCATACCTCTTGTGGTCTGATGTCCTGCAATTTTTCCAATTTCTCTCTCCTGACTTTTCTGGTTATTAAATGGTGTTGCTTGTAAATACCAGTTTATGGCAGAGGTTTCTTTTTGAGGCAAAATTTTTAACCCCTTTGGAATATCTTCTACATAACAGATTATTCTAATGTCTCAGAGTATGGTGCGAGACCAATAGAGCAATGCATCAGAATGGGATGCTGAGTCACAATAAAAGGAGATGCTCTGTCCAAGAGAACCACACAAAAAAACTAGTTGTTAAAACTACTTACAGTGTCAGCAGGATTTTCAAGTAGCATATACTTCATTTGTCCACATATCGTGGATACAAAAGCCATTCTCCTGTTACTCTGTTTCTTGTCTTTCATCTCCTATTATTTTTCTCAACTACATTGTCTTCATATGTTCCATTTTTGGCCTTAAGA
The DNA here is from genome assembly GCF_964662115.1 of Mustela nivalis. Taxonomy (NCBI): domain Eukaryota; kingdom Metazoa; phylum Chordata; class Mammalia; order Carnivora; family Mustelidae; genus Mustela; species Mustela nivalis. The sequence continues at coordinate 30,918,967 of NC_139033.1, read as the reverse complement.
GAAGCAAACAAAATATAAAATACATATGATTCACTGGGTGCTACATATAAGTGATGAATCACTAGGCTCTACTACTGAAACATTATATTATATGTTAAGCAGTTAGAATTTAAATAGAAACTTGAAACAAACAAAAATAAATAAAATAATATATATATATATACATATACATATACATATACATATATAAGAACCTTGAAAACAGAGCTTAGTAAACAATGATTTAATCAGGTTCTGGCTATTAAGTTGTTACTAAGTTGGTCAGCTCCCAAATTATTTTTTAATCCTAGCTTCATTAGATAAAAATATTCATGAAGATTCTCTGGATTTTTAAATATTTCAAGCAATTCGGCAATACTTCTAAACTGGAAAAACTTTATTTGGTAAACAAAGAAAAACTTACTGCTTATACATAATACTGCAACATAATTGTAGGTGATTTCTAATTCTAAAAATGAAGATATTGGGGCACCTGGGTGGCTCAGTGGGTTAAACCTCTGCCTTCAGCTCAGGTCATGATCTCAGGGTCCTGGGATTGAGCCCCACATCTGGCTCTCTGCTTGGCGGGGGCGTGCTTCCCCCTCTCCCTCTGCTTGCCTCTCCGCCTTCTTGTGATCCCTTTCTCTCTATCCAATAAGTAAATAAAAATCTTTAATAAAAAAAATGAGATAAATTTTTAAAAAAGATACTACTTCTAAGGATGGAGATCGTTGAATTAGCTCTCATTGATTATGGCTAGGTGTTAAAGGCATAAAGCATTTCTTAGGTAATAAGTACATAGTGCTTGCTGCATAATAAATACGAGAGAGCAGAGCACACAATGGCGGTATCTAGAGAAGTTTAAATCATTGTTTCCTCTAGCGCCTGTGGGGCAGCGAGGGCATTCAGCTTCCATCTGTCAGGCTTTCTTCTTGACTCTTAGTCCTTGTAAAACACAAAGCAGACACAGTAGTCAACAAAATCAATTTATGTCACTCAGTGAAGATCACAATTTTCTGAGGTTTGTATATAAATTAGAATGCTACCAGACAGAATATTCATGGAAAATTTGAAAGTGCCTATATACCTCTGCATATTTGTGTGGGCGAAGTTTTATGTGACACATACAAAACAAACATATTTGCGTACATGGGAGTATTCTATGTGGTGTACATATAGTATGTAAGACATGAAGCATGTGGTATACATACAAAGCTTAATCTCTCAATATTTTGTGTATAGAAAATGCTCATAGAGTTAGGGTCATGGCATAACATTTGGTTATTTTAAAGGTTAAGTCTAACTTTTTTTTTTTTTGTACTCTTTGGTGGATTAAAATGGTCTGGACAAACCATAGGTGTTACCATTTATTTAAGGCGAAACTTGTTTTATCTTTTACAAAGATATCTGCTGAGATACAGCTGGGAATAATTTAATTTTCAGTGATTTGAGGAAGAGCAGTGGCTTGAGTCTCTCTTCCACTGCTTTTCTCATCTTGATTAGATCTTTTTGTGTGCAGCTTGTCTGAGACTAAACCAATCTGTCATTGACTATCTGGCTCCTACAAACAACTTTGTGGAAGGCTAAAACTTTTGTTAGATAGTTTCTATTGTGAATTTTGCCAGAGATGCCCAGGTCCCTGTCATTATTGTAGTGAGCTTTTCCTCTTGCTTTTTTGAAATGAAAAATTAAACTACGATAGCCAGGTGATAGCTACCAATTCTTGGGATTATATGTAGGTATTACAACATTAAAAATAAAAATAAATCAGCTTTAAATGTTGATATCTAAGTTCCATGCATTTTTATATTCAGCTCTTTAAGATGTTTTGTCGAAGTGTATTCATGTTTCTAAACTATCCTACTCTGCTAGTTCTCGTATCACACATTGTTTTCTCAAATGTGAGAGTTGGTCTCCTTATCCTCACTGTTTTCTGCTGTATTGGTCACAGAGCTGTGTTACAAACAAGAAGAACAGTATTTGCTACCCTGAAAAGGGAAGGTTAACTGGAAGTGAGTTTGTATTAAGATGGTTATGGTTTAAAAATCTCAAAATGGAAAAAAGAAGATAATGTGTTCAAGATTTACCTACTACATAACTTATCAATTTTACATGCTGACTTTTTGTTTTTTGTTTTTTTAAATTTCTAGGGCCTATCTTTGACCTTCAACACATTGTTTCTCCATAAGTATTGGTTGCTGCATTTGTGATGTTTTTTTTTTTTCTTTAAAGATTTTATTTATTTATTTGAAGGAAATCACAAGTCGGCAGAGAGGCAGGTAGAGAGAGGGGGAAGCAGACTCCCTGCTGAGCAGGGATATAAGCTACATTGGCAAACTGATTTATTTGACAGAGATCACAAGTAGGCAGAGAGGCAGACAGCAAGAGAGGAAGGTAAGCAGCTCCCCGCTGAGCGGAGAGCCCGATGTGGGGCTCGATCCCAGGACCCTGACACCATGACCTGAGCTGAAAGCAGAGGCTTAAACCACTGAGCCACCCAGGCACCCCACATTTGTCATGTTTCATTAACAATGTCTTATTTAAAAACAAACAAAAACAAACAAACGAAGTACAACAAAACAATGTCTCATTCTGAAAACAAAAGTACTCCCCGGGGCGAGTAGTGTGATCTCAAAACCAGAAAGGGCCTCTTAGATCAAGGTACCAGGATAGGATTAGATCTGCAAGAAATTTATTGGGGAAAATGTCTATGATGGAATAAGGCAGAAAACTTCAGAGTCGATCTTTCTCATAGCACGCTGCATGTCAGATCTCTAGGCAAGGTGAGTGAAAGAATGCAGGATGGATAGGAAAAACCTTGATATAGTGCGATCTGAGAAAGTTTCAGCCAGGCTCACCAGGTAAAACTTTTACCTCTTGAGGTAGAAGTTTCCCACCAGAGGACTCCCACAATGATGGGGAAGAATGGTCCATTACGAGCCTCCTCGTCCTGCTTGTCATTGGCTGGAAGCAGCCCAGGGGAGGTGTGGTCTTGGGGTAAAAATACAAGAGGCACCCAAAGGAATGGATGGCAGCTGGAGCCTGTCCATCAGCTATATCCCACAGCAGATTTTCGTAAGGGGGGATATTCATGGAGTGTCCCCATGACCTACTCCCTCTCCAAGATTCTTCTCTCCCTATTATTCTCCAGATCCTTGTCACATTATTTCACTGTATGTGGAAGACCAACTTGCATTTCTATATATTATATGACAATGTACGAATCCTTCTACTTATACCTAAACGATTTGACCTAGCTTCTTCGTGAAACAGATATTGTTCTCCTGTCATGGCAAATAGGAAGACAAGTGTACATTTTGATAACCTTAGCTTAATATTCTACTTTAGAAAGTTGCTTCAAGAAACTATTCAGTATCAATAAGGTGAAAGCAAACGTATATATTTTTTTTCCTCAGGAAGATCTTTGGTATTCTTATGGATATTAGAAATTAATCCCATTTAACAGTTTATTTCCCCCCAAATTAACAGTGTATATCCTGCACTTTATGTCTTTGTAGAACCACTGACTTGAAGACATTTTGCTCACAGCCTAATCATTTTTATAAATCTGGCCAAGGTTATTTTATCATACGGAGGTAGAATAGTAACTCTTGTCCTCAAAATTTTCCAAGCCACGGTCGTAGTACGGGACTTGGAGCTTCAGTCAAGCCACTATGAGCAGTCAATGCTCAATGCTCCAAGTTCATGCTTAAGGCATTATTTTTAAGGGAAGTTTCAGAACTGTCTCCAGGAAAGTGTGCCATCATCTACAGGTAAGAGGTGATCCTCTCTCTAAGCCTGAAGTTTACTTTTCTTAAGAAAATGTCAGCTTTGAAGTCTGTGTACTTAGCTTATAAAGTACAAGTTTTTTTTTTTTTATAAACCACATGTCATCTATAACTCAAGTAACTAAATTTTTGTTAAGTATGAGAAAGCTCTATTTGAAGTTTGCTCACCACCTTCTGTCGTTTGACGAATATGTAAATGGAGATAATCTAAGGGATATGTAACCACCCAGCTCTTAATTCAACTAAACTCTATTCTCCTCTATTCTCAGATAAGTCACATATGAACTGTTGTCATAAACATATTCAAAATCTCAGGGGTTTAATATATAAAGATTTTTTCATTACAATTCTTTAAAGATTTTGGGGTATTTTTCTCCTGCACTATCATTCCGTGACTGAGCTATTTTTCATGTGTGCTGGGACTCCAGGGGTCTCCACGGGAGCTGAGAAATGTCATCCAAAGGAGTGTCAATGTCTTAGTTCATTAGGTCTGCTGTAACAAAACACTGCAGACCGAATAGGTTTATAAACAATAGACATTTTTTGCTCACTGTTCTGGAGGCTGGAAGTCCAAAATCAAAATGCCAGGATGATTGAAGTCTGTTGAGAGTTCTCTTTCTGGTTCATAGCCAGCACCTACTCACTGTTGCCTCACAGGGTGAAAATGGATAGGGGACCCTCTGGAGCCTCTGTTACAAGGGTGCCAGTTAAGGCCCAAAGAGCTCACCTCCTTATGTTGAAACATTGGGGTTTAGGATTTCAGCATATGAATTTTAAGGGAACACATTCTGACCGTAATAGCTGGGATAAGTTTCTCTTTATCCAGATTCTGAGAACAAGGGTTTTATCTTAATTTCGAGGTCTTGTCACTGCCTTACAACCGATGGGAGACCGTGAAAGAGAAAGAAAACCTATGCACAGTGGTGGAAGAAGGAGCTGAGAGGGATTTTTCAGAGCAGGCCATAGGCTTCTTAAAGTCCCCAGTGCTCTCTACCACTCATTATACTCCAATTATATCAGTCAGTGCAGTAGGACAATGTGCAAAATGGCCTTCACGCTTCTGTCTTATCCAGGCTCATTTCTACTGAGCAAAGTGGCCTTAAAATCTTTTGCAGCCAGACTAAATTTTAGACTCTAAACCCTTGACCTCCCTTTGCTTAGAGCATTTACTTTAGAAAACTTATCTTTGTAAATTCTTTCTCTGCCCCTTTGAGATGCAAATATTTTATAACCTGTGAATGTCTGTCTTTTTCAAGTCCTTAGAACCCAGAAAAATAGCACCTGTGTCTCCCAGGCTCTGTGGGAGGGTAGGAGCTCTATTTGATAGGTCCCAGTTAGTAAACACAGATGGCCTCACACCCAATCCCCACATCCTAGTTCTTAAAAACTCTCTGTCCTTTTGTTTTAGCAGAATTCAACTCAGACTGAGTCCTGTTTAGGAAATTCTCCTTCCGCTATTACAGTAGCTTTGAATAAAGTCTTCACCTGTTAAATGTTGTCCACTACAACTTGAGCTTTGACTCTGTTTTGGTTATCCGTCCATTCAATATTTCCCAGGATGTGTACTAAATAAGATCGTTGGTTAATGTCACTTTTAAAATAAAGGTTAATTTCACATACAGATTGAATTGCTATTATTCATAAAAAGCACACTTGTCTCAAATAAGGTGCTTTATTTTTGTTACCTGATGCTGCTACTTACTTACTTTCACAGATTTCAAAATCGTTTATTGGTCTCAGAACCATTATATTTAAACTGGAAGCTTAATGAATTTATTTTTCATTGAACACACCATTTTTTTTTTTTAATTCTCTTAACAGTCCCTTTACTTTTCCTCTCTAGGCAATGGTTATAGTTATGAATAGCAGGAGACATTGTTTACAGGTAACATTCCATGTTTACTTTTTTTTTTTTTTAAGATTTTATTTATTTATTTGACAAACAGAGATCACGAGTAGGCCAGGCAGGGGAGGGAGGGGAAGCAGGCTCCCTGCCAAGCAGAGAGCCCAATATGGAACTCTATCCCAGGACCCTGAGATCATGACCTGAACCTAAGACAGAGGCTTACCCCACTGAGCCACCTAGGTGCCCCTCGTTTACGTTTAATGGTCTAAAACAAAGCTGCCCCAAACCAGTGAGGGCTCAAAAAGGCAAAATTTAGTGAAGGACTGAAAGGAAGACAGTACAATACATATGACTAAAAAAGACACATTTTTATTTTCAGTATTCATGACAATTCCTGTTATATCTACAAAATTTGATAACATACAAACAATATAGGAAAGAGTTGATTAAAATTTGTAAAACAGAATCTTAAAACACTGAAAAGTGAAGGTAAATCATCAAGCAATCATCAAGTTATTTAACTGATTAGTGGTTAAAAAAAAACACTGGATCAATTTTTTTTTGGTTATTTTATTTTTAGATTCTTTAAATTCAATGTAGTTAACCTATACTGTACTATTAGTTTCAGGGCTACAATTTAGAGTTTCATCAGTTGCATATAACACCCAGTGCTCCTTACAAGTTCCCTTCTTAATGCCCATCACCGACTAACCCCACCCCCAGGCACTCCCCCTTCAGCAACCCTCACTTTGTGTTCATTGTTTTTTACCTTGCTTGGTTATTTGTCAGTCTTATTTTTTCCATACTACGTATTGTGCAAGGAAAGAATGCTGGCTTCAAAGCCACGGAAAGCTGGCTGCCATGGTCTACATATTCCAAATACAGAAAATTTTTAAAAACTTGGGAATTCTCAAAAATGAGCCAATTACCATTCCTGAATCTTTTGGTGCTCCCCAAAGAATTTCCCTGGCAGGCGCCTTTCTTAGTATTTTTATTTAATAGATAACAGTTGTGACAATTGCAAATTGACAAGTAGAGAACACATTGTAGGCTTGAGTTTTGGGGGGCTATATCACATCTCTTCTGGTCTTTCTGTTATGCAGATTTATTTGTGCAAGAAAATTGCTTGTGAATGGAAGCCTGAGCTTTGTGTACACGCAAATTATCAAGTTCCCAGGTGCCAGCATTAACTGAGCATGCACACTTAATTGCCTACAATGTTAGAAACTTCTGACTGGGAACTCCATGGGGTGAAAGCATTTAACGTATAGCAAAGTGTAAAAATCATGACTCCTGTACCTTGTTTCTCATATATCTAGTGGCAGGCAATTTTTAAATGGCAAAAAAAAAAAAAAAAAATAGTTTTTAAATTTTAACTGAAGTCTTTTGTTATGGGCAGTCTTCAGTGAAGAAGCCATCGACTCTGGACTTGACTTATTTGCATTCAAACATTTCTTAATACTCAAGGTGAAGTGGGATTTAAAAAATATGGTTATGAGATTACACTGAATCAAAGTCATAGATAATGAAAATGAAATATACCCTTTGTGTTTGATGACTTGTTACATTAAAATATTTTTGTGACTGGAAACCAAATCTAGACAATTAACAGGATGCCATGCATTTCAATATAGCAAGTCCCTGATACTATTTGTTTCCTAAGTTGGTAACAAAACTATGTATTATTTTCTTCCAAGTTAAAATAAATTACCCGTGGAAGGATGGAATGACTGTGTTGCATTTATCTTCCTATCTCAATTAGTTTGCATTTAATAATAAAAGCTAAGGAACTTTTCCAGTGGAATTGTCCCTCCTATATCAACATAACATTCATATCTTTTGTGTTGCTAAATTGGTGGGTGGGATTGTTATGTGGTTTCCCTCTGTTTTAGAGATTGAGCTGTAGAGTAGCATTACAGCTAAGTTTATCCATAAATGTAGAAACTTCATTCATTACCACCCAGCTGTGTTTGTTTAGCCAAGTGATAATAATGGATTGCATTGGAATGCAAAAACAATCGCTGTACGGATTGGCTTGGAAAACAGTAAGCTAGTAAAGGACACATTGGAATTCAATTTGAAGTTTTTAGCCTCAATTAAAATGGCTAGGAAGTAGCAGAGCAAATGCATCCTGCTGGGGTAAAATAATCTAAACTGTTTTGAGTCTTTAAAGTACATCAGAGTTCTGACAAAACACAAGAAACCGAAAATTCACAGTAATGAATTCTCAGATGCAGTATATTCATGTATTCGTTTGTTTCTAAACAAATGTTTATTGGGTCTCTCCTGTGTCTCAGGCAGTGTGTTAGAACCTGAATATATGTAACACTTTTGCAACAGTGTAATAATCTGTAGCAAAAGATCAAGATACACCTCTTTTTTTTTTTTAATTCTTTCACTTTTTTATAAACATATAATGCATTACTAGCCCCAGAGGTACAGATCTGTGAATTGCCAGGTTTACACACTTCACAGCACTCACCATAGCACATATCCTCCCCAATGTCCATATCCCAACCACCCAAGATACACCTCCTTTAAGCAGGCTTGTCCCAGTGCAGGTGGTCTGAACTGAGTTTTTTATTTTCTTAGAAAATTGCATAATTCAGAATGAACTGCAAAGTGCCCAGATTCATCAGGAAATGTTTTCATTGATTACTTCCACCTTATTATAGTAAGACCTCAAATCATCAGATTGCCAGTTAATCTTCAGAGCTGCAATGGAGCAAGAATTTCCACACATCCATAGGAAGACTTTGGGAGTCCAAGTAAGGAGTCATGGTATTAAAGTACAGTATAATCTACTCTCATTATCTCAGGTTACTAATTAGTCTGCAGAGGCTGCCAGAAAATTTCTCTTTGAGTTAAGAAATGCAGAGAATATGAATTTTTTTTTCCGGGAAACTAGGTGGAAACAAGTAGCGTTAAACCATGTACTTTTCCTTACTTTGTATTACTCACACCTGCAAATAGGCAGCTCTACCATTACACCTCTGTGAATAATTGTTACAGATCTATCTTCCCGGTCAGTGATAATCTATATTGTCTACCCTTCTTTTCTATACTGGGAAAACATCATATTCCTAATGCATCATGATAGGCTAATATGAAAGCTTATTCTCAAACTTGTGAGGCATGATAAAACAGAAGCCACCTCAGGGTAAGTTTGGCAATGACCTCACCTTTGTGGGTTTGCTTTGAGGTCCTTTTAGGGCATTTTTAATTTTGATGTTGCATTTGATATGAAATGACATTTGCCTTGAGCTTTCTTCTTCTAATACTGATGCCACTGGGGTTGTGTCCAGAGTGAATGGGGCATGGCCTCTTGGGACAATACTTCCTTTAGAGGATGCTCAGTCTCAGTTAAAGGGAAAGTAAAATACTGAATCTGAAGTGCCATAGGAAGAAGTTCTTGGAGGCATTTTAACAAATTTTAACCTTTTACAACTTTTCTGTGTTCATGTTTTTAAAAGGGATCTAGAATTCCATTTTATGAAATTTACACAAAACATGTAATATTTATTCATTCACTTATTAAGTTTTGAGGATTCATCATATGTATTGCACAAACTAGCTGCAGACAGAGTTAGAAACATGCTCTATGAGGAAACTATAATCTTGTGGGTTTTTTGGTTTGGTTTTTTTGTTTGTTTGTTTTTGAGGGAGAGAGAGAGAGTTCACCCATGCAGGCCCACAGGAGGGAAGAGTAGAAAGGGAGAGAGGGAGAGGGAGAGAGAGAATCTCAATCACGCTCCATGCTCAGCCCAATGGTACACTCAGTCTCACACCCTGAGATCATAACCTGAGCCACAATCAAGAATCAGACATTCAAATGACTGAGGCACCCAGGCATCCCTAATCAAGTGTTTTTAAGTAAATCTAATAACAAAACGAATTACCCATCTCCTTACAGTGGTTCAAGCATTGTACTGCTTAATAGCATTAGTGGGGCATTTTTGCAAGGAATTTGTACATAATCTTACTTGATTCAATGTATTTTTATAATGATGATGGAACTTAAAAGCATTTCACATGAACAAATAACAGTAGCAAAGACAGAATCATGAAGATTCGCATATGTTTATAAACTGAGGGAAAACCCTAAAGTAAATACTTTAAATCTTTCATATATATTATATATACAATTTAAAATTAACACAAATAAGTCACAGATGGCATTTGGAGGGTTTCCAGTTTCCTATGTTAAAAGCAGCCACCTATATTAAAATCACTCCATACCTTATCAAGAACCAGAGAGAAAAAATAATGAGACCAAATAGAAGTCACCTCAAATTGGTGTCTTGGGTATAACTAGAAGGAGATGACGTGATCAAGTAAACACAGATGTAAGCAAGACCAGAAGGACTGACTGTGGGTGAGACAGCACTGCTGGGTTGCGGGTAGCATGCAGAGTGAAGAAGGCAGAGGGATTCTAGTAGTAGGAGAACCCAGATAACAGCAAAGAGAGAGCTCACTGCAAGACAGAACTCTTTAGAATTATGTTGGACAGTTGGCTACTCAGAGTAAGTAAATGAAAAGGGTAGGATCTTGCAATGTTCAGGGCATAAGCCACGGTTGTCTCGCACAGAGAAGCATCTTGGAAAGCAGTATCTTTTAAAAGTAGTATCCCTAGCGAAGGACGGAGAAAAACTACAGCAATAACAAAGTGGTCAATAATAAGGCTCTATTTAACAATGCAAAAATCTAAGAATATGTAATAGAATATAGAATTCATATCTATGAATAATGAATTTTTTAAATAGATCATAACTCTTGCACCTGTACACACACTTATACACAAACACACACAGAGAACGGAACTTATTATAAAGAAGGGGCTCTACACCTTAGCAACAGACCAGTGAACCACTGGCTCAAGAAAATAATAAAGAAAACTGCTTTCCCCATATTACTTGCAAGACTCTCCTGGTAATCACAAGTTCAGGAAATTCCAAAACATTAAAAATATAATAAGAAAATAACTTTCAAATAACAGCTAATAATATAATATGTGATTATAATGTAATGTGATATGATCTGATATCATATAATATAGCATCATACATCAGTAGCCCCTTCTTATTTGTGAGGGATACATTCCAAGATGCCCACTAGATGCCTGAAACTACAAATAATATCAAATTGTATATATAGTATATTTTTTTCCTATACATACATACCTATGATAAAATTTATAAATTAGGCACAGGAAGAGATTAACAACAATAACTAATAATAAAATAGAATAACTATAAAATATACTCTAATAAAAGTTATGTTAATGTAGTCACTAGCTCTCTCTGTCTCTTAAAATCTCTTGGGTTGTATTCACCCTTCTTCCTGTGATGATGGGAGATGCTAAAATGCCGGTGTGACGAGATGAAGGGAGGTGAATGACGTGGTGTTGTGATGTAATGTTAGCCTACTTCTGACTTTCCAATGAGGATTCCTCAGAAGAAGGATCATCAGCTTCTAGACTGCAGGTAAACTTGGGTAACTGATACCACAGAAAGCAAAACCATGAATAAGGTGTGTGTGTGTGTGTGTGTGTATATATATACATATATATATATATGTATATATATATGTATAAAATATGGTAGACAGAAGCAACTTGGAGAAATCCAGCACCAAAACAGAAGATGTACCATGAAATTCCAGTATCATTAGAAAACAATGACACAGGTTATTGCAAATACAACAGAAGGAAAACGTATCACAAATACAAGATTTCAGAAAATATGGCATAAACTAAATTATATTTGATATGGTAAATGACAAAACCCAGGACATAATTTGAAGAAAAAAATAAAACATTCTCAGAAATGAATACTAAATTCCAGGTACCCAAAGGAAATTAGATTTGACTAGAAGTAAATAAGGGACATAGAATTTATAAGTGTGAAAAACTCAAGTGAAATTGATATAAAAAAGTGGTTGAAAAGGTCCAAGGTAAAGGCAAATCCGCACCCTTTGGCATGATCGCCTCCACACACTTCTCACTGGATGCAGATAGGAAATAAGATGCACGGAGCAGCAGACAGGGGAGTCTCTTTCAGAATGGTGATCATGGAGGCTGGATTGTCTGCCTTGAGAGGAGAAGCAGGAAGCACGGCCCTCCCCTCCTACAATGATTCATTCTCTCAAATATCTTCAGGTTACAAGGAGGGACAGGTGTGTTGGTGGGCGAAAGATCTGGGAGAAAACCAAACGAAATGGAGAAGAGAACTCACAAGCCTAGGATCCTAGATAATTTCATGAGGGAAATCCTACTGCAGACAGAGGAGCAGAAAACTGCACGACATGCTGCATTTCTTTTTTTTTTTTTTTTTTTACAGAGAGAGAGAGAGATCACAAGTAGGCAGAGAGGCAGGCAGAGAGAGAGAGTGGGGGAAGCAGACTCCCTTCTGAGCAGAGAGCCCGATGTGGAGCTTGATCCCAGGACCCAGAGATCATGACCTGAGCCAAAGGCAGAGGCTTAACTCACTGAGCCACCCAGGTGCCCCAAGACATGCTGCATTTCTATAACAAAATCTACCTCCCATATTAAGGAGAAGCAAAAACACTGAGAAAGCTCTACTGACATTTATAGAGAATGCCAACCAATAACAGCAAAATCAACACTTTTTTCGGAATACGCTTTATTTTTTTAAAGCGTTTTAGTTTCACAGGAAAACTGAGCATAAAGAACAGAATTGCCACCTATCACTTGTTCTTATGCCTGCACAGTCACACCCCCTATAGAAACATCCCCCACCAGAGTGGTCCATTGATTATTCTTACAAACCTGCACCAACATTATTATCCAACACACACCATTTACATTAGGGTTCGTTTTTTGTGTTGTACATTCTACAGTTTTTGACCCATGTGCATTGACAATATTCACCACTGTAGTATCATACAGAATAGTCTCACTGTTTTAGGACCCTCTGTGCCCATCTAGTCAACCTTTCTTCTCTTCAATCCTGGTACACCCTGATCTTTTTGTGTCCCTGCAGTTTTGCCTTTTTCAGAAGGTCATATAGATGGAATCATAATTTGTAGCCTTCTCAGATTGGCTTCTCTTACTTAATAACATGCACTGACATTTCTTCCATGTCTTCTCATGGCGTTATAGCTCATTTCTTTTTAGCTTTGAGTAATATTCTATTAACTGGATGTACCATAGTTTATCTATTCACCTGCTCAAGGACACCTTGGAGGCTTCCAAATTTTGACATTTATGAATGAAGCTGCAATAAACATCCAAGCGCAGGTTCTTTTGTGGACATAAATTTCAACTTATTTAAGTAAATACCAGTGAACACAATTGATGTATTGTATCATAAAAGTATGTTTAGTTTTATAAGAAATTGCCAAACTGATTTTCACAGTGGCTTTTTCATTTTGCATTCCCACCAGCAGCAATGAATGAGATCTCCTGCTGTTCCACATCCGCCCTATCATTTAGGCGTTTTGGATTTTGGCCACTCTGATAGATATATAGATATATAGTACTATAGTACTATCTCATTGTGTTAATTTGCAATTCCTTAATGGCATATGATATTAACCATCTTTCATATGCTCACTTTTTTTGGTGAAGTGTTTTTTCAGATCTTTTGTCCATTTTTATATGGGTTTTCTATTTTCTTATAGTTGAGTTTTAAGAGTTCTTTGTGTATTTTGGGTAATAGTTCTTCATTTTTATTAGGTGTCTTTTGAAAAGATTTTCTCCTAGTCTGTGGCTGGTGTTCTGTCTCTCTTTACATTATGTTTTGCAGATCAGAAATTTATAATGTTAATGATGTCTAGTTTATCAATTATTTCTTTCACAAATCATGACTTTGCTATTGTATCTAAAAAGTAATTGCTATATCAAAGTCTCCTAAGTTTTCTCTTATTTTATCTACTTTTTTGGTTTGGTTTTATAGTTCTATATTTGGTTTTATAGTTCTATATTTTACCTTTTAGGTCTATGATTCACTTTGAGGTTTTTTTTGTCTTTTGCTTTTGGGTTTTTGAGTTTTTGTTTTTGTTTTGTTGTTGTTGTTGTTGTTGTTGTTGTTGTTTTTGCATGTGGATGTCCAGTTGTTCTAGCACCATTTGTTAAACAGAAAAAAGAAAGAAAGAAAGAAAGAAAGCAAGAAAGAAAATATTTCCCCATATTGTATTGCCTTTGGTCTTTTAGACAATATATACACATCATAAGTGATATGTACACATTCTTTTCACACCCACCAGAAGATTTAATAAGATAGAGCACATTCTGTTTCATCAAGCAAACAATAAAACATTAAAAAACAGTAAAGACATGCTAAGTATTTTTTACTACCATGTAATTGTACTACAAATGAATGACTGATAGCTAGAGACAACCCCCCAAATATTAAAATTGCCCAACTTAAAACTACCCATGTTCAAGGAGAAAATCAAAAAAGAAATAATATTTTGAATTAAATGAAGTGGAAAACACAATATTTCACAATTTTTAGTAAACAGGTACAACAGCTGTTTTTACATAATTAAATGCTATAAGGTGATACAATAGATCTTATTGAATTAAATGCTTGTATTAGAAAAAAGGCCTAACTTTTACAATATTAGCTTTCACCTTCACAAACTAAAAACAAAGGAAATTTAAAAAATAAGGCAGATAGAAAGAAAAAAAACTAAAGGTAATATAAAAGAATAAAGTTTAAAAATAAAAAAATCAATGAAGCAAATTCTATGTCTTTGCAAAGATAAAATGTATACACTTCTAGCAAGATTGATTGAGAAAAAGAATGAAGAAAAATCATCAATACTAGAAATGAAAGAGGAGAAATCACTACAGACCATACATTAACATAATAGTAAGGATATAGGGGCTCCTGGGTGGAGCAGTCAGTTAAGCATCTAACTCAGGTCTTGATCTCTGGGTCTCTGGGTCCTGGGATCAAGCCCTTGGTTGGTTTGGCTTTGCACTCAGTAGGAAGTCTGTGGGAAATTTTCTCTCTTTCCTTCTGCTCCTCCCCACTCCCTCTCTCATTCTTTAAGTCAGTCAATCAATCAATCAATCCTTGAAATAATAGTAAGGATATGTTATGAATGACTTTATGACAATCAACTTGATGACTTAGATCAAATAACAAATTCTTTAAATGATCTAAAGTTTATAGTCTTACTCAGAGGGACATAGGAAACCAGAATATTTCTGTGTCCATTAAAATAATCAAAACTTAAGTTAAATATAAAACTGCTTTCAAGAAAGAACACTCCATGCCCGATAGTTTCACTGGCAGATTCTTTCAGTAATGTTATGAAGGTATTATATCAATTCTACACAAACTCTCCCTGGCTTCAACATATTAGAAATATTTCCTAAATTATTCTAACAGATCATCATTAAATTGATATTAAAACTGGACAGAGATATTGCACAAAAAAAAGAAGACCAATACCATTCATGAATGCAGATGTAAACATCCTCAACAAAATATTTCCACATTGTGTTAGGCAACATATTAAAAACATAATACATCATGACAAAGTGGGAATTTTTTGAGTCATGCAGGTTTGCTCAACATTTAAAAATCCATCAGTGTTGAGGTGCCTGGGTGGCTCAGTCACCTAAGTGTCTGCCTTTCGCTCAGGTCATGGTCCCAGGGTCCTGGGGTCAAGCCCCTCATTGGATTCCCTGCTCAGTGGAAAGACTGCTTCTCCCTCTTCTCCCCACTCATGCTTTCTCTCACTCTCTCTCTCTCTCAAATAAATAAATAAAATCTTAAAAAAAATATAAATAAAAATCAGTATGATTTATCTATAAAATAGTGAATAAGAAAATCATATAATGATCTCAATGGATGATGAAATACCATGTGATAATAGTCAATATCTCTTTATCTTACAACTCTAATAAGTACCTTAAATCAATATACAGAGTAGCATCAATAAAATTGTTTATTTTTTCTTCTGTTTCCAAGTTCAGAATGGTTCAGAATAGGACATCAGTCCTCTTAGATATTTTCCCAGAGACCTTTGCCAGGGAAATAAGGCAAGGACAGAAACAGGGACAGAGGTGTAAGTTTGGGAAGCAAGAAATAAAATTGTTTATATTTGAAGATAACAGTCATCTAGATAGAAAATGTCAGTGATGTACAGAAAGTCTTCTATTTCTAATAAATGAATTTATCAAAGTTGCAAAACACAGGTCAATAAAAATATCAATTATATTTCCACATACTAAAAATTAACAATTAGACGTTGAATTTTATTTTATTTTTTTAAAGATTTTATTTATTTATTTGACAGACAGAGATCACAAGTAGACAGAGAGGCAAGCGGTTGCAAGGGGGAGCAGGGTCCCAACTGAGTGGAGAGCCTAATATGGGGCTCAATCCCAGGACCCTAGGATCATGATTGGAGCTGAAGGCAGAGGCTTTAACCCACTGAGCCACCCAGGCACCCCTAGATGTTGAATTTTAAAAATACCATTTATGTGGGGTGCTTGAGTGGCTCAATTGGTCAAGTTTTCAACTTTTGATTTTAGCTCAGGTCATGATCTCGGGGTCCTGGAATCAAGCTCTGCATTGGGGTCCTCCCTCAGTGGGGAGTCTGATTATTTCTCTCTCCCTCTTCCTGCTCTTTCTCTCTCAAATAAAGCTTTTAAAAAAATTTTTAAAAATACCGCTTACAGTAGCACCAAATTATGAAATATTTAGTACAAATCTAGAAAAATATATTTATATTCTGAATACTATAAAACATTACTGACAGAAATAAAATAGAATATAAATATAAGAAAAGGTAACTTTCTTCATAGATTAGATGGTCAATGTCATTAAATGCACATTTTCTCTACTTTGATTTTTAAATTTTACAAAAGCCTATCAACCTTCCAGTTTCTTTAAGACACTGAAAAGCTGATTCTATAATTTACATTGAAAAGAAAATGAGCTAAAGCAAGCAACACAATTTTGGAAAAGAAGGACAAAGTTAAAAGACTCAAATTATCAGACTTCCAGACTTACTGTAAAGCTATCGTAATTAAGAAAGTCAGCCAACTCATATGTTAATCTCATCTAGAGACATCCTCACAGACACACCTAGAAGTAATGTTTTATCAGCCCAGTCTAGATGACACATAAAATTAATTATCACAAATTTTTAAACAGGTAAAACATATAATCATTACAGGAATTTCTCAGATAAGGAACGGAAGGAAGAGCTTTCTAAGCAGATGGACTAGTATATGCTAAGTTCATACTGAAAAGTGAGTCCTAGTATGAGAGAAAGATTTATTTTTGTTGGAGAATAAGTTCAAAGTGGCAAAAAATGAAATCTAGGACAACATACACTAGGTCTCCTAGATAACCATTACGAATTTGGTCTATATCCTGAGAACACATTTTTCAATGTATTTTATTTTAATAGGGGAGGTAAATTCAAATTGGCATTTTAAGAAAGATTACTTTGATAGCATGGAGGGCAAGAGTGTTGTGGGCATTTCCCTTTGGCGGCTATCTTGGGATGCCAAGGCAGGAAATCATTCAGCTGCACGAAACACAAATTTAGCTTCTAATCTTGTTATGCCTTCTACAGAGTTGGCAATGCATTCTTGATTTTCCTGTTTGTATTACTCCCAGATTATGATTCCTATTCGCTCCACCTCTTTTTCGGACCACCTTGGCTAAACACTTCTCTGACGTTGGCTTGGCATCGAGGATCCATTTCTGGAGTGCTATGCTCCTTGCAGGGGGTAGCCTGTCGGGTCTCACACTGCCATGCAAGAAGGTCCTGGACAAACCTGGAAAACCTGAGACAGAAATTGTAAGAGCTTTCTCTATTTTTTTTTTTTTTTAAGTAAGCGCCATGCCTTGCCTGCAGTCTATCGTGGGTCTCGAACTCCCAACCCTGAGATCAAGACCTGAGCTGAGATCAAGCATTCCAGGTTTGGGGCACCTGGGTGGCCCAGTGGGTTAAAGCCTCTGACTTCAGCTCAGGTCATGGTCTCAGGGTCCTGGACTCGAGCCCTGCATTAGGCTCTCTGCTCAGTGGGGAGCCTGCTTCCCTTTTCTCTGCCTGCCTTTCTGCCTACTTGTGATCTCTGTCTGTGAAATAAATAAAATCCTAAATAAAATAAAAGAGTCCAAGGCTTAATCGACTGAGCCACCCAGGTGCCCCCCTCTCTGACTACTTTTAAATCATATTCTGGTGGTCTGACAGCTGCTTATGTAGAGGAATTAGTGCAGGGTAAGTTGGAGGACTAGATGAGATGTGGGCAGCTAATTAGATTATTTTAAAAAATCAAATTCTGATGGAAAAGATTGTAAGATTAATAGTTGGATGTTCTCTATATCACCTCATCTCCTCCTTCTCCCTCCCTTCTTGGCTACTTCTCTTCTTTCTGTATTTGCCTATTCCTACCCCCATGCCCTGCCAGGATATTTGAGCTTGAATCCAGAGGTTCAGTGAGATATTTTTAATACGTTTCTTATTCCATTTTACCTATATTCTAGTCTCTTTACTCTCTGCCTCTCCACCTCTATCTTCTCTCCTTACACTTTATCAGCTAAAATGTAATCTCACTGTGAATAACTTGCTCTTTAAGACATATATTATACCAAATTATTTTGAGATTTAGGGAAGATAGTACGATTCACATTGATGATGTCATTATTCTCGATGATGGTTTTAGAATATCTGTTCTGTAAGATCCTGTGCTGAGTATATAACATGTAAGTGTCACTTTTATAGGAAGATTAGTCAATGACATACTAGAAAATCATTTCACTTTGATTTGATGCAGATTTATGTGGGGCATTTTAATAAAAAAAAGTGATATGAGCTGATGAAATCAATGAATTAATGTTCAGAATAGGTGGAAGCAAAATAACTCTAGGTACGATCAGCATACATTTTTATACACACATGTTTGTAATTACCACCTGCTCCTACTACTCCCTGGTACAACTTTCAAGAATCTGGTAATTGAGTAGTGATCAACTTTAAAATGGTAGGATCATGCATAATCCCAAAGTGCTCATCCTGAGAGCTAATGGCTCGTATCCTTTCTGATAGTGGGGCACTGGCGCTCAGAGGGAGTCGGCTGGTGAAGCACATTTGTTCTTTCTCTTTGTCAGCCTTTGGGTTCTTTTATTCTACACGTGTCATATTCTTGTTTGAAATTATTCATTTTGTCAGTGGCTTCAGGTTGGCGATGTCAAAAAATGTTGTAGGAGCATAACTTTTGAAATTTTATTTTACTGTATGAATAACCAGACTATAACATAGAGTGGTTCCAGAACCTATCCCATCAGTAGTATATACAATGAATATTTATCTTTTGCTTATTTTTATTAATCTTTTGCTTATTTATGGTTCCTTCATTGTTGCTACACAAAATGAGATCATCCTGCCAATCTTTATAGATCTATAGTCTACTACTAGGTTTTTCCTAGTAAAAGCAATGAGAAGTTTAATGGAATAAAAAATAAAGGAAAGGGAAAGCCAGTTGTTCTAATTTTTTTCTGAGATATAAAATTAAAGGTATAATTACTCAGCTGCATAGGGAAGAGTATACCATGAAGTAGACTCTTGATCCCCCGAAAGTCCTTCAATGCACAATTTAAAATGTTTGTTTATTTTTGCTATGCTTTCTAGAATGATACTGGGTAAATTATCACGTTATGTATCTAGTTTTTTCAAGAATCTTTAAGAAACTACTTTTGAAGGAATTGTAATTTAATATGTATCTATGAGATGGTCTGTTTTTACACAAATTTCTCCCTTATCATATTTAAATAGAAATGATACATGCAAATTATGTATGGATAAAATGTGCTAAAATGGAGAATAAATATATCCCTTAAGGACATACACCTATACATTTAAGAATGAAAGGACGTTCCATTGGATAATATTGCACAAAGAACTTCTTTTAAAAAAGAAAAAAAAAACTATTATGAGAAATTAAAAGATAACTAAAATGTAAGCTTCCTTTAAGTCCTAAAATATGGTGATATTCTTGTTGTTTCTGTCCAATTTTTCCCATATTTGAAGTAATCATATTCAATATGTGATGAGAGATATACATTCAGAATGGTAATACCAGAGAAATGTGGCATAATTTATTCAGTGTTTTTAGATATCTTAAGATGCCTATAACAAAAGTACCTTCCATGTCTTGATTTTCAAAATGTCTAGAAGTCCTGTCTCTCAATCTTCTAATCATTAGGATCCTTTCTTATGCAACAAAATGTGTTTGAAAACCTAAGCAATTTTCTATTTCAGTGTTACCATTTCTGGGGTTCTTCTGGTCTCTCCGGAATAGTGTCCTGCTTGGGAGCTGTTAAATCAAACAACGGGGCCATACTCTGAGGTGTGTCTAATGTCCCGGTGGCTTACGGTGACAAGCCAAAATCCAAGCCTCTAAAGCCATAGGGTTAGCAAATGAAAAGGCTAAGGCCAACCAATCACAAAGAGTCAACTAAGCTTTAAGCTGTAGCCAATCAAATAATTCCCTTTCTTGACTCCCACCTTCCCTTAGATAAGTTTTTCCCCTGACTATTTTCTGACAACCTCCAGCATGAGGCTCCCCGATTCAAACTGATAAGACCTCCAATAAACTCTTATAATTTTCCATATGCCTCAATTTATCTTTCAACGGAGTGCAGGCTCATCAGTGTTTGGATTGTGGGGTGTTATTACTGGGACAACCTCTGTAAGGCTCCGGGTTCTGTGGAAAAGCAGGGGCACTTCTCACTTCTCTGTGTAGGACAGTACTGTTTACAACATGCTTCCCTCTGGCTGTGCTTTCCACAGACCTGTAAATAACCTTCACTCTAATTATCTTCATCCTCCGTTATCTTCTCTAGTGCTTAACAACTACAGCAATCTGCTATTTGAGTTTAGTTGGCCATCCCTAGTCCAACAAATCTTGTCTGTGGAGGTGAGATGAGCCTTGGGATTATCTTTTATTACATTTTTGTTGTTGGTTGTTGGTTTGCCCCTGTTAATGGAGCTAGTAACAGCTGTCAACTTGGATTATTTTGAAGTCAAGTGGTAGAGTGCCCTCTTTTTTATTTCTCTTCCTCTTCTATGGGTAATGGGCTAAGAAAACAGCTTCAATCTTCAGCACCCCCCCCCCCAAAATCAGAAATCAAAGTGAGGTCTGTAAGCAGGGCCACCTCACAACATCTACTCAGATAATAAGAATTGTGTGCCAACTCCACCTGAGCCAAACCTACCTAGAGACCAGCATAGCTGGCCTGGGGGGCAGTATGGGAGGAGGGAGGTGTTAATGGTGAAATTGTCACACGCTGTGGTAATAAAAGATAATGTCATTATGTTCATGCCTTTCCTGAACTGTGGCAGTTTGATACATATTGTGCTATCTGTGGTGATTCCCCAACCAACGAACTGATAAGCATGATCCTCTGATGAGGTCTTTTCTTGTCTCATTTCTCCAAATAATTTTTTCCTCTTTATATGGTCTTATTCTGGAAGCCTAGCTGTTGTTTCTGCCAATGAGGTGCTGGGGAGACTAGAATATTTTTGTATCAAATCTACAGTGACTTTTATTTGCATTCAGTTCCTGCCTGTGTAGTACTTGTTCCCTCATCAGACATAATTACAATAGGCAGGCTTGGAATTTACACACCTGGAAAGGTCACTTGAGTTAGTTCCAGAGCATCACACCTTTACCTAATATCATTTCAGCACTGTCAAGAAGGCAAGCGCCTATTGCAGGAGTTTAATTTATGCAGTTTGTATGATATTAGCACCTTAGTTATTTTCCTTGAGTGGTGTGAACATAAGCTTTTGAAACAATGACATGAATTAAGGTTACAGAATACTTTCACCCTCATGCCTGAAAGTTTATTATCAGAACCTGTTTGATGGTGACAGCTTGTCTCCCTTACTAGTGCTCAGTGCCCTGCATTTAAACAGTGGGGGCTTTAATCAAAGAGACACGTTTCCTCCCAGTTAGAGCACTAGAGTTTCACATCACAGTCATAGCCAGTGACACACCGAAAGGTCTGTGCCCAACTATTTTTGACGTCAAACATCAATCATCTTTCCATCTGAGACTGAACATGCACTGTTAATCACTGAGAGAAATCATGAATTTTGACAAAATGAATCAAATTAAGTTTTAAACAAATGCCACACCAGGGCTTTGTTTCAACAGAGATGTTTGGTTGTTACATCTCACCACTGGGTACATACGGGTGCTTTGTGTTGTATAGGCCTGTGAACTTCTAATTTGTGAATGTATATCCAATCACGTTGGGACACGCGGTGACATACAGTGATTCATACAACCAAAGTGTGACTATACCTCTATTGTCTTCCACAGGAGAAAGCAGACACTATTAAATAAAATTTTAATGGAGGGTGTGAATAAATACTCCAAGCAGAGTATGAAGTCTGAAAACGTCCTATGATGACACGTTGTGCATATAGCCTGTGGTTGTTTCACCTGGAAGCGATGCAAGGTGGCCATTGGTCCAGCTCTCGCTTCATGCTGATTAGCAGAATTGCATGCACTCACAGGGGTTTTCTCTTATGTGAAAATATAGCCGGAGTCTCGAGTTTGTATATTAGCCCTTGTAAAGATTGACAGGAGAGAGAAAACCTCATTTGTCTCTGCATATGGGGGCACACTGCTCATTCTCTGTATGCCATCTACAAAAGGCCCAAAGGTAGTTGATAACTAGCCTATTCTATTCTTCACAGCCAGCATAATTTCTATTGACAACTGGGCAGCAAAAATGTTGTCATTGCCAATGGCATACAGAGGGGTTGCCTTAAAATGGGGCAAGGGCAGAGGTCCGGTGATAATTCCCTCTCAATCCAGACATAAATACTTACATGGTCAATAGAGCTGGAGAATTTCCTCATCGGAAATACTCCCCGCATTTATGCAGGCAACTGAAAGACACTTCAAGGGCGCACGGACGTCGTGATAAATGTTCACCTTTGGTGAAATGTATTAATGTATTTTGTAACTTTGGATTCCTGTGAACATTGAGGGTCAGAGTGGTTTTGATCTCAGAACAATAGTTGTTGGCAACTATAAAATGTAAGTATTGCTGAGGATAACGAGTCGTTTTCAGAGGTTCTTAATTGCCTACTAACACATACTGAATAAGCTCTTCTTTTCTTTCCAGGCCTTTCAGCATGGCAGTGGGGAAAAGCGAAATAAAGCTAAAATGAAGTAAATACTGTGTTCAGGACAAAGAAAATGAAAAAGCTTCAGCAGGTATTTGTTTACCCTAAATTAATTGTGTTAAAGAACAGCCAGTACCAAACTTATCGTTGTTGTTTTCTTTATAATTAACATTTTCCTAATAATTTTTGCATACGTATTATTGTTAACAAGAATGTCTTGTCTTTCTACAAGATAAAATATGTACTGCCACAGGAAAGCCTTATAGTTTTTCTTCGGAAACGATAGAAGATTTTATGAGAAAAATAAGCTCAGAGCTTCTCACAATACACAGCCTAGTTAGTACTTCAGATAAATCAAACACTTTCCTTGAAGATGCGTAGTGTTCTAGAAGTACTGTACACCTAACACAACAGCTGGGACCAGATAATTGAGTTAGATGCCTGGTGGGCAATAAATCTAAGTTAGAGTCATCCAAGATTTATGCTCAGAATAAGGTAGAAAGCCAATCATAAAACAAAACTAAACCAAAAATAACAACCACAACACCCCATGAAGGAAAATAAATGAGTGAGGGAAAGCAGTATCTTTTTTTTTTTTTTTTTCCAAGACTCCTTAACTTTCTGGGTAAGAATTTGTGCTTGGTTGTTTGTTTTCAAATCAGCATCACCGCTGACTCTGAGATTTCACTCAGAAATTAAGATTTCACCCTGCATTGCAGAGAAGTCAAATCCCCCAGGATGCCCTTTCTTGGGCACAGAATAGGTGAGAACCTGCCAGCAATAGGCAATTACAGAAGATTTGGGAGCAGAAGAGAAAGGGAGGTCATCACTCTCCAGATGCCGATTTAAGCATGCACGAGCAGATATGAGGTCCAAAATAGCTGGTGGGAGATTTTCTCGACCATCACCGATGTATATGATGGAGATTGAAGTAGAAGGTAGAGCTTTCCAGAGATTGATGCGATTGACAAGGGCTTTGGGCTGAGATGATCTTGGATTTTCAGCAATTGCTGGATGAGGTTTTTAAAACTTCCTACTTTAGAGCAGCAGGCTGATATCACTGGTGACAGCTTCTCTGACCTCCATCTCCCCAACCTCTCAATGGTCATGTCAGCCTCCAATTCTTTCTGTTAAAACTGCTCACTTTCAAACTCTGTATTTTGATGGCTATGTTGTGCTGCATACACTCATGCATTCTCCTGCCTCTAGGCAGAAGACGGGAGTCTTGCTCCAATTCGAAATTATTTTTTGGAGACAAAGCCTGAACAAATTGACACTTATTTAGAGAAAGAGGGTCATTTTTGCATTTTTCTTTCTTTTTTAAGGATTTTATTTATTTATTTGTCAGAGGGGAGGAGGAAGAGAGACAGCACAAGCAGGGGGAGTGTCAGGCAGAGGAAGAAGCAGGTTCCCTTCTGAGCAAGGAGCTCAATGCGGGACTTGATCTCAGGACCGTGGGATCATGATCTGACCTGAAAGCAGACGCTGAACTCTCTGAACCACCCATGTGTCCCTTGCAGTTTTCTACTCAACAGTTCTTACTCAGTGTTTGTTATGCATCGAGCACGGTTCCAGCAAGTAGGGACTATGCCACTGAAGGAAGTAAAATCCAAACTCTCTGGCCTTATGGAACATCCAGTCCAGAGAAGCAAGAATACACTGAGGGTGTGGTAGTGATCTCAGAAGAGAAGTGTAAGTGAGAATTTAGTGACGTGGGCAAGCCTGTGCACAGAGAATCTGGTTGCAAGGGAATTGCAATAATCCAGGGTGAGAGAGGATGGTGGACCGAACCAGAATGGCAAAAGTAGAATCATAAATTTATTTGATTGTTGACTGATTTATTCATTCAAAATATAGTGAGTGCTTGCCATGTACAGGAAGGAACTATTTGGGATACTGGAGATAAAACAGAAAAAAAAGTGATGCCTGATATTAAGAAACCTGCTAAGTAAGTAAACTATATATTACATTATAAGATTATGTGTTAGGGCATCTCCTGGTATTACCATGCCTTATGATTAAAGTCAGTGGGAAATCATACCAATCTGATCCAGACAGGATACTAATGGCCCATACCTTCAGAAGGTTTGGAATCACTCTACCAGGTAAAAACAAAAAGAAAAATATAACTTTCTGAAGATAGTAAAGGGAACATGGAATTGATAATGGGATAAGGTGGTTATAAATATCAGCCACTACCACATGGCTAGTTATAGAACTGGGAACTATAAGTGTCCTGAGTGTTTTTTCTTATTTTGTTTCTTATCTTTGAGTTTCTCAATAGATAGATAGATAGACAGACACACAATATCCCTTTAGTAGGTACCATGGATGTATTGACTTTATGTCATGGTATTTAAGTATTGTAATTTTTTATTGCAACATTTATGATAAGGAATTTCAGGGAGGAGAGTAAACGTCACTGAAAGGCTTTATTGTCTCTTATGGGAAAGAGACCAGTACATTTTTGGTTGTAGATCAGATAGTTGTATCATATTAGATAGAAATATGACCTACTATTGCCCTTATTTGAAAATTAGTATGGCTTAAGAGATGGTTTATGGGTCCCAAGATAATTTACTGGTGGGCTTTGAGTATAGCAGATTGTCCTCCATAATATCGGTGGGCCTCATCCCATCAGTGGAAAAACTGAATAGAAAAAAGACTGACCTCTTTTCAGTCCAATAGACAGCCTTCTGACTTCATCTGCCCCACACTCTCTTCCTTTGGATTCCAACTACAACTCTTGCCTGAGTTGGCAGCCCACCTGCCTCCCTCATTATATTTTGGACTCACCTGGCCTCTACAATCCTGTGAGCCAATTCCATAAAATAAACCTCTTCCTATATACATACACACACATCTTATTTGCTCTGTATCTTTATATAATTATGAATAATAGAGGGGATAAAGAAATGGGGCAGTAGCTGATGCATGAAGTGAAATCAAGATAAAGTATTTCAATACAGTAGAAATAACAGTATCTTCATATGTTGATATTAATAGTTCTTTAAAAAGAGAGTGTAGATGTGAAGCAAGAGAAAGCCATAAGATTAGCTGTGGTGATGTCTCTGAGAAGATGTGAGGGAATAAGAAATAAACAATTTCAGGGGGATTTTCTTAGGGACCGGAACAGGTCGGGATGGTAAGTGAGGAGTAGGAGGACGGATACGTTGATAACGTGGTGGAAATATTGGGAAAATGGAGAAAAATAGTGGGATTCCAGATATATTTTGAAGGTAAACCCATAGAATTCAGGTGGGTAGAATTGATATAAATCCACAAAATTTTTGGCAGAGAAATTTATTACTTTGTCCTGGGCATTCTTTTTCTAGATAACTGATTTGAATGGCCAACTTTATTATGTCATATTGTATTGTATTATATTATATTATAGTAGGATGCAAAGGGCATCTGGGTGGCTCAGTGGATTAAGCCTCCGCCTCTGGCTCAGGTCATAGTCTCAGGGTCCTGGGATTGAGCCCCGCATTGGGCTCTCTGCTTGGTGAGAAGCCTGCTTTCCTCCTCTCTCTCTCTGCCTGCCTCTCTACCTACATGTAATCTCTCTCTCTGTCAAATAAATAAATAAAATATTAAAAAAAAAGAATAGGATGTAAATGGTGCTTTTGAACAAATGTATTAAATCACCTATTATGTATTATGTATTAAATCACCTATATGATTAATTAACTAATACCAATTTAGTAACAAGAGTTAAAAGAAAATTCTCATGTGCTAATATATTATCAACTACAAATTTAGAGATAAAATTCAGCATTCAACAATATTATATACACAAACATATTCTATATGCCATACACGTTTTAGTGTATTTTGAATTAGGGATTACTTTCTACTAATATGCTTTAGAATGCTTTCGGAGAGTAGCCAATCACAACATCTGTGATTTTATTTGATTTATTTTTAGTTACATTTTTTAGTGAGGTATAACTGACATATAGCATTATATTATGTTTCAAGTGTACAATGTAATGATTTTACATTTGTATATATTGTGAAATGATCAGCACAAGTAATCTAGTTAACATCTGTCACCATCATAGCCACAATTTTTTTGTCTTGTGATGAGAACTTTTAAGATTTAGTATCTAAGCAGCTTTTAATATTCCATACAGTATTATTAACTATAGTCACCATGACACAAGCTATGTCCTGAAGACTTATTTATTTATAACTGGAAGTTGGTAACTTTTGACCTTCTTCATCCATTTTGCCCCCCCAACTCCCAGCTTCTGACTTTAATTTTAAATTAAATATTTTCTTTCTTCTTTTCTCTTTGTTTTATTCTTTCCCTCCTCACCTTCTCTTTTACTTTATCTCCTTTCTTTCTTTTTTTTCTTTTCCTCTTCCTTCCCTTTTCCCTTTCCTTTTCATTCCTCTATCCCCTTTTGAAGAGTCATTAAGCATATCTACATTAACAGATATTTATTGAGAATTCAGTATGTGCTCCACACCATAAGTACTTTAATTAAAGTTTCTGAAGTGTAGACAAGTTGCTGCCCCTAAAGATTTTAGTCTTTATTAAAGAGACAAAATTAATGTTTATGAAGCAATTAAAAGATGAGTTTGAATGTTTAATTTTGTCAATGCAAGTAATAATACCTCTAAGAAAGACCAAGTTTGGAAGAGGGAGAAACCTTTTTAGAAAAAGTTTCACGAAAAGGCTGGCACTTAAGGAAAGTAGCATCATGTTAACATAGCTATGAAATGTAACATGCCACTTGTAGCTAATACATTCTTATAATTCTTATAATACATTCTTTTCTCTTGTCCTCTGTAACGTATGGCACAATCCTTATTGGGTTTTCTGTAAGCTGTATTCTTCACACAGCGTAAATTTTCAAATGGTTCTTCCTGAAGTTGTCTCCAGCAAAAATTAGGCCAGACATAGAGTGGTCAAAGAAAGAAAGAAAAAAAAAAAAGAGAAGAGGGAATTACCTAGTTTCTGACAAACAACATGTCACCTTCCAATTTTTGTTTTTGAATTCCTCTTCTCTGTGTGTGTGTAATAAGTACATGTATCATTGTGTAACAAGGCATAGCCATACGTGTAACATTTAACAACCGAATGTGGGTAAAAGGTTTTGTCCCTTTAAAAATGAATTAAGAGGGCAATTTAGGTGGTACAAATCAACTTTAATGAAATGCTTTATGAAGAGGGCAGTCTATTCCCAAGGGTCCAGAGAACTGCAAAATAGGGCAGAGAGCAGGGAGCTTTTATAGGAAAAATAGAAAATGAATGAGGGCTAAGGAAATGCACACTGAGTCCAAGTGGCCTGGGGCCTGAGGACTAGCTGATTGACTACTCTCCATCGGTCATCAAAGTTTCTGTTCGCTGGTGTGGCTTCCCGGGCAGAAGTGACTCTATCTTGGGTCTAGAAGTTTATATCAACAGATCTGAATAAAGGTGAACATGTCATAAATAGATCTACTGAGTCATGGAATCAAAAGACGAACTGGGATTGGCGGATGGACATCAGAGAGACATGCCCAGTGCTACAATCAGACACTGCTCTCCTTCTAATGAGGATTTTTATTTGCCAAGTAGAGTATTTGCTTAACAATTCTGCCAGCTTCTTATCTCTACCATCTTTTTCCTTTACTGAAATGTGTTGTTTATCAAAGCATGTATGCTTTGTCAGACTGTAACTCCTGCCGTGGGTTCCACCGGTCAAAAAGTATGAAAATATTTTGCTTTCCAACTACTGATTTGATAAGAGAAACCAATTTGGAATATGTTCAAAGAAAGGTCAATTTGACAGTGGGAGGAGAAACAATCAGTTGTTCGGGGCTATTCTTTTCAACTTCTACCCTGATTAAAACCATCAATTACTAAATGACATTTATTAATCAAAATAATGTTCTTTTCACTCCTTCCCTTACTGGCCTGTGTATTTTGGATGGGATTCCTGGTCACAAGTGATCGAAAATGTTGTGCAATAGGAACTCCCTTTGCCTTTGCTGTCTTTTAGTTCTTGGCTCCATATTCTGTTGCGATGAACTCAATGCACCAAATCCTCCTTGGAAGGTATCCCTGCCCTTTTCTCTCCACTGCCTTCTACCTGTCATTGTTATTAGTATCATCTGAGGCACCATTCTGTGTGCCTGTTGCACAGTTAAACGACCCCTCTGCAGGGTCTCCAGGCTGCCCCCCAATCCCATATTCTATAATTTGTAATAGACCTAACTGGGTGCGGTCATCTATTTAAAGATGGGATTCATTTCAAATGTTTCTGATAATTAAAATTCAAAGGTGACCATGGCTAGATTTACACACCAAAAGTAATGCTGAGAACACAACGACAGCAGTAAAATTCCACGGTCACTTACTTGTGGAACATAAGGAATAACATGGAGGACATTAGGAGAAGGAATGGAAAAGTGAATTGGGATAAATCGAAGGGGGAGAGGAACCATGCGAGACTGTGGACTCTGAGAAACAAACTGAGGGTTTTAGAGGGGAGGGGGGTGAGGGGATGGGTGAGCCTCCTGGTGGGTATTAAGGAGGGCATGGGTTGCCTGGAGCACTGGGTGTAATACACAAACAATGAATCTTGGAACACTACATCAAAGACTAATGATGTACTGTATGGTGTCTAATATAAAACACACACACACACACACATCTAACATAGGAGGCCTGATCCATACATGAAAGACAAGTTTCTCCTGCAAAATATCTCTTCTGCAAAGCTGAGGCCTGCAATCCCTTTAATGAGGACAGAGAGTATTTTATTCCACAATACCTGTGGAAGCTAAAAATACAAGTACTTTGGAGAGCTAGCTTGTTGATTTATATTTATTCTATGCTGTAAATGACTGAGATCAAATCCTTTCTTGCAACGAAATTTTGTTATGAGGGAATTACAGTTCTTTTTTTTTTTTTTTTTTTTTTAAGATTGTATTTATCTAACAGAGAGAGACACAGCAAGAGAGAACACAAGCAGAGGGAGTGGAAGAAGAACAGGCTTCCCCTGGAACAGGGAGCCCGATGCGGGGCTTGATGCAGGGCTCAATCCCAGGACCTCAATCCCAGGGATCATGACCTGAGCCTAAGGCAGATGCTCAACGACTGAACCACATAGGCGACCCTGGAATTACAGTTCTGAAAAGGAATGGAAGTGACTACCCCTGAAGGAAGTGGGTTTTTAAGCAAGAGAAGGCAGATCCACTGACGGCTGTTGTTTCCAGCTGCAACATTCTCCTGAAGTCACCTTGACAGCAGCTCTTCTTTCTTCTTCTTCTTTCCCGTTCCTTTCCTCTTTCTTTTCTTTTAATTGGGGCATAATTGACATACAGCATATGAGTTTCGGGTGTACAAGGTAATGATTCGAGATTTGTGTGCACTGGGAAATAATCCCCACAACAAGTCTACTTACCATCCAGGACCAAAGAAAATTACGCACTTTTTTCCCTAACAATGAGAACGTTCAGGATTTACTCTTGGCAATTTTCAAGTATGCACCACAGTACCATTGACTGTATGGTACTGCTGTACATTACATCCCCGTGCCTTACATATTTTACGGAAGTGTGTGTCTCTTGACTCCCCTCTAACAACCACCATTCTTTTCTCTTCAGAACAGAAGAAAATTTTTACTTTGTTTGCTCATTTGCTTTTTAGATTCTACTTCTTTGTGAGATCCTACAATATTTGTCTTTCAGACTGACTTATTTCATTACTGTTTTCATAAGCATCCTAAAGAAGTAAGCTCTAATTTTCTTGGAAGCTGAGGAAGCAAAATGCTCATGAACAGACCATATTCCCACTTTCCATGCTCACTGTTTAATATCTACGATTGTTTCTGCCAAGCAGCTGAAGAACTCTTTTCTTGGTCACAGATATGAGAAGAGAGGAGGGGGCTGCTTAAATGCCTGCTAATTCTTCCTTTTCCCCCATCCAGCTTAAAATTAAGTGAAAATTTCAGAATCAAGACCATTAATAGATAATATCCCTGTACCCAAAGAAAAATATATAATGGGATTCTATGCCCTATGAGGATAAAAGTTTGCCTTGGGATGTGAATTCTTGATTCAGGATCTAAAACAAACAAACAAACAAACTCCCAAATATTGTATATTAGTTGTGATTATATATAAAAATGTATTATTTAATTGTATCCAAGGAGCGCTTGCCAAGAACCTTGTTCTCCTACTTGAGTACTACTTTATTATGACATTTCGCTGCTGAGAGTTCCACCTAGTTCTCGCCTGTTTTAAAGTAAGAAAGTCATGTAGGAGGATTTGATCACATTTTATAAATAGTAAATTTGGTCATTATTTCTCCCATTGGCTAGGAAATAAAGAAATAAAATTCTTATCACTTCCAGTTACTCTTTAAGCTCTATAGTATTTTGCCTTACTTTTGTTCTATTTTTTAAAAGACTTTATTTATTTTTTTAAGAAGAGCAAAAGACAGAGCATGAGCAGTGGGAAAGGGAGAAGCAGACTCCTCCCTGAGCTACGAGCCTGACATGGGGCTTGATCCCAGGACTCTGAGATCATGACCAGAGCCAAAGGCAGACACTTAACCCATTGAGCCACCCATGAGCCCCTATTTTGTCTAACTTTTAAATTTACTTCTCTTGGCCACATGTAAAGAGCTCCTAATAACTTACTGACTTGATAAATATCTAAGGGTAAAACTTAGCCTTTTATATCTTAACAGCATTCTCTGAGGTTTGCTGACAAGTAGAACTGAGAACCAGACCCATCCCTCCCACACCTGGCCCAGATGCTGACAACCCAACCACACCTTACAGTCTATTTCAACATGACTTTGTTATTTCTGTCTTCATTCACATTTACTCGCCCTTCCAGAAACGTCCTGCCCAAGGAACTGGTTTCATTGTTGGTTACTGGAACTTTCTGCCAGCCCCAACAACTCTTTGGTGGAAACCATCAACAGACAATTTATACTCTAAAACTATCTGAAACTCTGGCCAGAATTCTAACCTTACCATTTTCACAAATCCTAGGCTGTTATGATTCTTATTCTGTCATGATCCTTATCCAGTCTTGATCATTAAGTTCCAGTAACTAAAGATATACTTTATTTTTAATTTTTTTAAAGATTATATTTAGAGAGAGGGAGAGATCAGAGAGAGAGATAGAATGAATGGGGAGAGGTGATGAGAGGAGGCAGGGGAGGGAGTGAGAATGGGAAGCAGACTCTGCACTGAGCACAGAGCCCAACTCAGGGCTGGATCCAAAGACCCTGAGATCACAACCTGAGCCAAAATCAAGAGGCGGCTGCTTAACCCAGTGAACCACTCAGGTGCCTCTAAAGATACACTTTATACCACACATCCAAATCTCAGTAACTCTTAGGGCACCTGGGTGGCTCAGTGGGTTAAGCATCTGCCTTCAGCTCAGGTCATGATCCCAGGGACTTGGGGTCCAGTCCTGCGTTGGACTCCTTGCTCAGCAGGGAGCTTGCTTCTCCCTCTCGTCCACCGGCTACTCTTCTGCTTATTCTCTCTCTCAGTCAAGGAAATAAAATCTTAAAAAATAATCCACAAATCTCAATAACTCTGACTTCCCTCCTCCAATCTGGGATAATCTTTTGTTGTGGAAATTAATAAACTCAACCTTATCTCATCAACAGGCTGTGCTGGTGATGAACACCTGGAAAACAGTGTGAGCAAAGGCATGAACGTGGAAACACATACGATGTTTAGAAAATGGCAGGTGGCATATCTTGGCAAAGATGCAAATTGTCTGAAAATAGATACAGAACGCTGAAAAGCAAAGGTAAGATCAGGTTGACAAGAATCTTAAAGCTTATATTAGTTTTAGACCAATAGTTTCTCACTAAACTATGCCAATACTTTGAGATGTCTTGATAAACTGTTAAGTGTGACAAAGCTAATATGTCATTGTATCAAATCAATTTTAGAAATAATTTACTTTTCAAAAAAACAATTAAAGCTGGTTTAAGTTTTCCATTTTATTTTGATTGTCCTTTGCCTTCTTTGATGAATCTGAACTACTAATTTAGTAAAACATTTCCCCCAAAACCTGCTGGGAGAATAGATAGGACAGAGCAAAAGCCGAAAGTCTTTTTAGCAGAAATGTGTCAAAATCTGTATTTTTTAAAAGATTTTATTTATTTATTTGACACAGAGAGAGAGCGAGAGATCACAAGCAGGGAGACCAGCAGGCAGAGGGAGAGAGGGGGAAGCAAGCTCCCTGCTGAGCAGAGAGCCTGATGTGGGGCTTGATCCCAGGACCCTGAGATCATGAACCTGAGCCAAAGGCAGAGACTTAACCCACTGAGCCACCCAGTTGCCCGCAAAATCTGTATCTTAATATTACTATGATAATAGTAAGCAAAACCCTAGTTGTTCTGAAACTATGTTAAAAATAGAATACTGATATTCTAGAATTTGTATGCCTGTGGAGAGAAAAATAAAGCAAGTCACATTCGATTTCCAGTCTGAAAATGCCTGGTAGAGTTTTCAACACTACCACATGGATAAATAAATAAATAAATAAATAAATAAATAAATAAATACTTTCTTGCATGTGGTGCCATACAAGTCATAATATAAGGAGAAATATTAGATAAATGTTTATTCTCTAAGTGCTCCCAATGCCTCTGGGAGGCATTGCTCATGATTTGAGTCGAAGAAACCACTGCTAATGCTGGCTCTCCCTCTCTCCCCTTATTCATTAAAAAGGGCAATGCAAGACAGTCTCAACTACCTTGACACTTAATCCTATATCTTTATGAAACATCAGTAGGTTTCTGTCTCCACTGGGGATTTTTAATCAAAATAATTCAAACAATCAAGTACAGGAGAATTATGACTGTTTCTATCAGGTTAGCCTTTATGTTCTATGCCCTTGGTAAGGCACCAGGTACATAATAATTTCCAATGAAAATATTACATATATATATCAAGTGAGTGTACAAATAAAGGCATCAAATCTATACCAGAACACACTATTAACATGATGATAACAACACCAAAGAATGTGAAGTGGGTAGAATTAGCCATCTCCTTTCAGGATATACCTCTTTCCGGTGTTGTCCCACTGTATTTGGGAGCCTAAGTTTCATGAGTTTTTATATTCTGTCTTAGTCTGATTGAACTGCTGTAACAGAGTATCATAGAGTCGGGAGCTTAAGAATAACAAATGTATTTCTTACATTTCTGGAGGATAGAAAGTTAATCAAGGTGCCAGCACTTTGGTATTTGGTGAAATCTGGCTTCATGGTTAATAGATGTTTTCCAAGTCTTCACAGAGTGGAAGGGGAAGCTCTAGTCTGAT
The DNA here is from genome assembly GCF_964662115.1 of Mustela nivalis. Classification (NCBI taxonomy): domain Eukaryota; kingdom Metazoa; phylum Chordata; class Mammalia; order Carnivora; family Mustelidae; genus Mustela; species Mustela nivalis. The sequence continues at coordinate 30,884,917 of NC_139033.1, read as the reverse complement.
AAGAAGACTAATCCCATTCATAAGAGTGGGGCCTTCCTGACCTAATAACCTCCCAAAAGCTTCAGTTCCAAATACCACCACCATGGGGTTAGGTTTCAGCATATGAAATGTGAGTGAGGACAAACATTCAGTTCATAGCACCTTCCTTCCAACTGAATTTCTATTTCAGGTCACAAGTGATAAACTAACATTAGCTTCAACACTACGATGTTAAAGATGTACAGTGACGCTATCCTGCGTTTGGGGTATTGGTGTATGATAAAGCTTGTGAACCAATGGTATGACATAATCTTACATGTTGGAAGGAATGGTGCTAGAGGGGGAAGACTTTTGAGGGTTTCAGTTATTTCTGAAGATTTTCAATCTGTCATTTCAGAATGTAATTTTTAAAAAAAAGAGAGAGAGACGGTAATATGCTTGCAAGAAATTGGCAAATTTCTTGCTTTTCCCATTTAGCTCTTATTTTTACAAGATTGTGTTTCCTAACTTGAAAACAGTAATCTTATATGATAGAGGTGTGATACACACAAAAATATGCAAATATGTTTAAATAATTCACTATTACTTGATTTAGAAAAATATAATTACATTGAAGTAAGAGATTAAAAAATTAAGAGTCGTTTTGGATCTTGCACTGAGCAATGAGAAAGAAAATCTTCAGTATAAGAATTATTGCCTGGACAAGATCAATATTTAAAATAATTTATAAATGAGTTAGCGGTGGTTTTCTTCAGAGATGATTCCACATTCAAAATATTCCCCTTCATTGGGTACTGAGCGATTTTACATCATCACTGAAGTATTTGTCAATCTGCCAGGACAGAAGTTCTCTTCCAACCCCTATCTCACTATCCCTGCATCAATCATGTATGTCCTTGTGTATGTTAAATGAATTTGGGTCTGTGCCTTATCTTTCGGAGTTGATAGGAAATATCTTCCAGAGTCGATAGGAAGTATCTTCAAAGGAACAAGCCGTATCTTGTTTATCTCTATGCCTGTCAATTAAGTTTTCCATATATTTCCATTAAATTGAATCAGATATTAACAGCAGAACCATGTAATGCTACGTGTTAGACAAAATTGTTAGTGCTACATGCATGTAATTTATTCTCTATAGCAAACCTGAGAGTTCTTATGAACTCCTTTACATATGGAGAAACTGAAGCACTGATAAGTTCAGTGCTTTGCCTCTGATCATGCAGTCAGTGGGAAACCAATATGGGATTTGAATCTAAGCAATCTTTTCCTAGAGTGCACCCTCTAAATACTATGCTTTGCTGCCAGTTGTATGACAAAAAATATATATATATATTCAGGAATTTGCAGAGCTTTCAATTTTGTATTTAGTTTTCTTTCTTATTAATACATAGGAATATTCATTCATATACATTTACTTATATACATATTCACATGCATATCCATATCCATACATGAAACCCTAGTTACAAATACATGTAATTGTAAAAAATTCAAAATAAGAAATGTTCTCATAGAAAGTTCAATGCTTTCTAATCCTACATAGGAGAAATAACCACTGTCAATACTTTGGGTTTTTTATTTTTATTATTATTATTTATTTATTTTTCATTTTTCATTTTTTAAAAAATATTTTGTTTATTTATTTGACAGTCAGAGATCACAAGTAGGCAGAGAGGCAGGCAAAGGGAGAAGGAAGCAGGCCCCCCGCTGAGCAGAGAGCCTGATGTGGGGCTCCATCCCAGGACCCTGGGATTATGACCTGAGCCGAAAGCAGAGGCTTTAACCCACTGAGCCACCCAGGCACCCCAATACCTTGGGCTTTTTAAAAGGATTTTGTTTATTCATTTATAAGAGAGACAGAGGGAAAGAGAGAGAGGGGAGGGAGCAGAGGGAGGGGGTGCTCAGCACAGAGCATGACATGAGGCTCAACCTCAGGACTCTGAGATCATGACCTGAGGGAAACCAAGAGTGGGATGCCGAACAGACTGAACCACCCAGACACCCCACCACCGCTAAGAGCTGAGTATGTATTCCTCAAAACTTTGTAAGCATACACTGAACTTGAGGAGACACCCAGAAGAACGTTCTTAGCAGCATTTTTCTTAGTGATCAAGCAGTGGAGATAACATAAATGTCACTGATGGGGAAGGGATTAAGGCACCGAGATACGATCTTGATGGAGGGTTGTATTTATCTTCATTCTGGGTATCCTGGGAAGGAGACTCTGAGACGAGGAGCAGGTAACTTATTGCAAAGCTGATCCCAGAGAGCCATGTTCAAGGTATAGCAACAGTGACAAGAGGAGTGAGGAAACATATAGGTTGCAGTAATGAACAGTTTTCCAGTGCAGGTAACTGGGGCCCATTTTCCCTGGAGACACTAGGGCACGATCTGCATTGGATGTCAGAATGCCAGCAGTACAATAAAGATAGCCTGGCATCCTTGACCACATTCTTTGTGACATCAACAATCTGGAGAAGTCAAGGAGTGCCTGGTTTCAAATGATCATATCTTGTGCCCACCCTAATGCACTCTTACCTCTTACCTGCCAAATGTGTACCTGTTAATAGCCTTGCCTTTTACATCAAAGGGATTCAATAAATACGTGAAAACGTGAATGGACAAGTGAACGCATTTAGCACATGATTTTATGATCAGACTTTTTTTTTTCTGCAATGAAGTTAACCTCTAATCAAAGTCTTGTGACTTCCTTTAGACTCGTTGCAGCCAACAACCCAGGACCCTCCCCTTGAGCTGTGCCTTCAAAAGCCTGAGTGCACCTACGTTAACATAGATTCTTAGAAACTTGAGCAACATGATAATTCTGACAAATAGGAGATCATTGAAACAGAACATGCCATTATGTTGTCATGAAACACAAAGATATGAATGCCTCCCAGGTGAGTGCAGCAGGATCGTTCGACGAAGTCAGGCTTCATTGGCAATAGGTAAATAAATGAATCTCCGCTCCAGTCATCCCTCACTTAACTCATGAGTGATGAGAGAACACAAAAAGCAAATACCTTTTAGATTGCTTCTCAGTCTATCAGAGCATAATCTCTTTGATACGTCAATGTTTTATAATCTATATTTTGTCCTTTTTGATGTGTTCTTGTAATCTAGACACTGCTCCTGACTTATCGTCTCAGTCTTCCCTATAAATTGAGTTCACATTATTCCTCTTGGAAAGATGTTCACCTATATCAAATGAACATTTCAATAAGATGTTCCCATTTCATTTTCAGCTGATTTAAACCAGCAGCTGGGCTCCAATTTGCAAGTTGAATTTTCCTGCTCTAAAATGCCACAGCTACAAACTAATACAAAATTTGCTGTCCTTAATTCTCCTAGGATTTGATAACTTGCAACAGGGGGTTGGGTAAAGGAACATTCATATTTATTTCTTGAAGGGCTGGAAAATTATCTTTCCTTAAAAATGGAGAACAATTTCAAGTGATGTGCATGCATGTATAAATTTAAACTGCATATGTACACCCAGAATAAAATCACACAAGGCAAGATGATTATGTTTTATAATTGAAGGTTTTGCATTGAATGTATTTCCCTACATCATATTTATGATATTTAAAATACCAAAATCCAGAAAGCCTGCATAAGGAGACAGTCATAAAAAGAATACATTTTTAATAGAGTAAAAAATGTAAACAGTAAAAAGCTTCTCAGCCATTTTTAATATTTTACGTATGAACAATCACCTAAAGAATAATTCAAGAGGCAAAATGTTGTTCATGTATTATATCTTTTCACTTAATGACTCCAAATTTAAATGTAAATGCTCATAATTGAGTAAATATATAAGTGAAAGTTTTATAGTGAGACACTGTTTATATGTAATGGATAATCATGTTACCAGTGTCAATTACTCAAATTATTTTCTTATCTGTAGTATTTCTCTAATATAGGAGTAACATTATTTTAAAAGTAAAGAGTTATAGAAGATAGATGTATTTACTTATCATCAGACATAGATTTCTCCATCATAAAACACATTTTGTTTAAAGATTTTATTTATTTATTTGACAGACAGAGATCACAAGTTGGCAGAGTGAGGGGAGAAGCAGACTCCCTGCTGAGCAGAGAGCCTGATGCGGGACTTGATCCCAGGGCTCTGGTATCATGACCTGAGCCAAAGGCAGAGGCTTTAACCCACTGAGCCACCCAGATGCCCCATAAAATGCATTTTTTAGTAGCTATCCATTGAACAAATCGTTAAGATTTACTGATTTCATGATCTCTTTATAGTTCTTTTTAGAGCACTACAACATGTGATATACTGTTCGGGCCTGTTTTTTTTTTTTTTAATTCTTTTTTTAATTTTTTCAATTTATTTATTTTCAGAAAAACAGTATTCATTATTTTTTCACCACACCCAGTGCTCCATGCAATCCGTGCCCTCTAAAATACCCACCACCTGGTACCCCAACCTCCCACACCCCTGCCACTTCAATCCCCTCAGATTGTTTTTCAGAGTCCATAGTCTCTCATGATTCACCTCCCCTTCCAATTTACCCCAACTCCCTTCTCCTCTCTAACACCCCTTGTCCTCCATGATATTTGTTATGCTCCACAAATAAGTGAAACCATATGATAATTGACTCTCTCTGCTGGACTTATTTCACTCAGCATAATCTCTTCCAGTCCCATCCATGTTGCTACAAAAGTTGGGTATTCATCCTTTCTGATGGAGGCATAATACTCCATAGTGTATATGGGCCACATCTTCCTTATCCATTCGTCTGTTGAAGGGCATCTTGGTTCTTTCCATAGTTTGGCGACCGTGGCCATTACTGCTATAAACATTGGGGTACAGATGGCCCTTCTTTTCACTACATCTGTATCTTTGAGGTAAATACCCAGGAGTGCAATTGCAGGGTCACAGGGAAGTTGTATTTTTAATTTCTTGAGGAATCTCCACACTGTTCTCCAAAGAGGCTGCACCAACTTGCATTCCCACCAACAGTGTAAGAGGGTTCCCCTTTCTCCACATCCTCTCCTACACATGTTGTTTCCTGTTTTGTTAATTTTGGCCATTCTAACTGGTGTAAGGTGATATCTCAATGTGGTTTTAATTTGAATCTCCCTGAGGGCTAATGATGATGAACATTTTTTCATGAGTCTGATAGCCATTTGTATGTCTTCATTGGAGAAGTGTCTGTTCATATCTTCTGCCCATTTTTTGATATGTTTGCCTGTTTCGTGTTTGTTGAGTTTGAGCAGTTCATTATAGGTCCTGGATATCAACCTTTTGTCTGTACTGTCATTTGCAAATATCTTCTCCCATTCTGTGGGTTGCCTCTTTGTTTTTTTGACTATTTCCTTTTTTGTGCAGAAGATTTTGATTTTGATGAAGTCCCAAAACCAGACTCTTTCTATGAAGCCAGCATTACCCTGATCCCCAAACCAGGCAAAGACCCTACCAAAAAGGAGAATTTTAAATTTTTTTTAATGATTTCAATAGTATATAGTCATCACTACTTTACCCAGAAGGCAGTTTGGCTTTCTGTAGTTTCAGTTACCTGAGGTCAACTGTGGTCCAAAAAAGGATGATCTTTTTCAAAAGGTGAGAGTAGCCAAACCCTACGTCCCAATGCTTATGTCCATTCATCTCCTTTCATCTCATCAAGTAGGCATTTTACCACTGCATCACGAGAAGAAGGGTGAGTACCGTACAATAAGATATTTTGGGAGAAACCACAGTCACATAACTTTTGTTGCAGTAAATTATTATAATTGCTCTATTTTGTTATTATTTTTGTTAATCTCTCACTGTGCCCCATTAACCTTTATAATAAATATGTATGTCTAGGAAAAAATAAGGCATATATAGAGTTTGGTACCATATGTGGTTTCAGACATCCTGATGGTTTGAGAAGGTATCCTACTCCTGTAAGGGGGTGGTGACTGTCCCTTGTCGCTGACAAAATGATGGACAACTTTCATAGCCATCTGTGACTCAGCAGAGCTTTTCTCATTGCTGGTGTTCACCAGGCCAGTATCAGCCTATCTGTTGGTGCTCCCTGTGTCAACCAAAAAGTAAAATTACAAATATCTTGACCCTCTCATCTGAATGGAAGAATGCAAGTAATCCCCTCATTGCAGGCTTTGCAAATTATACACAAGGCACTTTTTTTTTTTTTTTAAACAGCACAGACTCAGTATGGGGCAGTGTTTTGTGTCCCTATTCCTCCCTGAAGTTGCTAACCTGTACTGCAGGACCACCATGCATTAGAAAGTATTTAACATGGCCTTGACCAACTGCCCTTTAATGAGGTCCCTTAGTAAAATAGCTGCATAACAGTAAAACCTACAGAGATTTGGTAAGTGAAATATAAAGAATGGAAATGTCCCTGAAGTACAGAGCTGAAATGATTATTTGGTATTGACAAATGGGCACATAGTACCTAACTACTATATTATGTAATCACACATAATCTAAAATACATTGTTTCATAATATTGTTTACATAAACATTCTGTTGTAGTTAAACACAATGGACACCTTGACATTACAGAATGTCACTATTAGGTTACTAATATATCTGAAATAGTTAATTGTCAGATCAGTTGAAGTACACATTCACAATAGCAATGGTATTTCATTCCTTCTAGACAACTGGAATGAAATATAGCCATAAGTTTTTACATTATCAAATAATGAAATATTATTCATACATAATATGTATACATATATATGCAATATACATGATAAAATAAAAAAGTTCTCAGAGAAATAAATTCTTAAGCATGTTTAGCAAGGAAATTATATGATTAGTTGGTCATATAGTATGTGAGAGCTCATATTATCCAAGAGTTTTGTTACACAGATTTAGAAACATACACCAAAGAGATTTGCCAGGCTCTAAGTAGTTCTTGTGCCCAGAGAATCCCCAAGGCCCACACACCTTCCCTGTTCTCAATAAAGTAATACAAGAAAACTTAATGAGCATATTTTTTCTTGACTAATGTACTCACGTAAATTAGAAACAAGCATTAATTTAAGAAATGGTTTTACCTGGGGCGCCAGGGTGGCTCAGCAGTTTAAGGCCTCTGCCTTCGGCTCAGGTCATGATCCTGGGGTCCTGGGATCGAGCCCCACATCGGGCTCTCTGCTCAGCGGGGAGCCTGCTTCCTCCTCTCTCTCTCTGTCTGCCTCTCGGCCTACTTGTGATCTCTGTCAAAGAAAGAAAGAATGAAAGAAAGAAAGAAAGAAAAAGAAAGAAAGGGCATTACCTATATAAGAATATATGTGACTATGGTTGCATGTAGATCTACTCTTGTCTTCATTAATATTAGAATATGTGACAGCATTCTTGTAGATATTGAAGAGCAAATATTTTAGTAGGAGAACTGTAATGATTCCATTTATATGTTCAGAAAACCAACCCTATTCTTTCTGTTGCTTTTCTACTTCATTAACGTTCTCATGAGTTTCTGTATTAGTTTTCCAGGGCTACTATAAAAAATATAATAAACATGGTGGCTTAAAAGCACAGAAATCTATTCTCTCACAGTTCAGGAGACTAGATGTCTAAAATCAACGTGTCAGCAGAATTGGTTCCTTGTGGAGTGGCTAAGGAAGAAACTGTCCCATGCCTCTCTTCTTGCATCTTGTAGCCTTTGACTCCAGTCCATATCCATCATCACATGGTCTTCCTCCTTGTGTGAGTCTGTGTATCTTCTCATCCTATAAAGACATCAGTCAATGAATTTATGGCCCCGCTCTAATCCAGTAGGAAATTACTCTAAATTAACTGGTTGGATCTGCAGATATCCTTCTTCTACGTAAGGTCACCTTGCATGGTTCTGGGTAGATGAGAATTTGAAGAGGATGCTGTTCAACCCACTACAGCTCCCTACTGAGGAACCAGTGGAGCAGTCCTGTGGTACTCTGGTAACGATGTGGTATTAGAAGTTCGCTTTCCCTTCCCAGGATATCTTCAGTGGTCTTGGCCCTGAAAATGTGTTGCCTCACATAGACATAAGAGAAATAGAGGAGACTTACATACACTACCTTAAATAAAAAGCGTCTAGTATCATAAATCATGTAAGTATATGGGAACATATACAATTTTAGAAAACAGTATTTTTGTCCATCATACCATCAGTTGTACTGACATAATTTTTTTTTCATATTAGCATCTAAATTCTATGCCAGTCATTTGTGCTTAAATCTGAGGAAGGATTAGAGAAAGACATTTCTTGCAAATTTCTCAAAAATCCCCTCGAACAGTCATTTGATTTAAAAATCCTAGTGATTCTTCCCAGTTATTCCAGGGCACTGAATTGTATATATAATTTAGGAAACAGAAAGAAACTTCCATACGTTAAATCTCACAATATCTCCTTCTCTGAAATACTCCCGTGACAATCTGAAGAAAGATAATTCTGTAGGTTGCCACATTATCACTCTTAGGTTATCATTATTTATTTTTCCCTGGAAAATAATCTAATCACAGTATCTAATTATCTAATAACAGGGTATGCTTTAAAACCATACCTTTTGAACCTGAAGAAGAAAACAAAAGAATTATTTGGACATGTTTATAAAAATTGCTTTACTTATTAATTCACTTAATAAGCAATAAGCAAGTTATTCTTTAAGAGCTGAGATGTTTAGGGAAACAAACAACTTGAAGATATAATTATATGGACTAAGTATATGAAATATTTCAAATTTTGAACTAATTTCAAAAGATACTGAATCTAAGAGCCTACTTAGTTTCTTTTCAGGAATTTTCTAAACTTCACTTAAAGTCATTTGGAAAGCATACAATGGGATTCTTGAGATAATATAAGAAAACCCTACAGTTACCTAAGTGTAAGTCACATTCTCAGTCTTGCTGAGGAAGCTGGCAATCCACAGTCTGCCCGCCTGAAGGCTTTTCAGACTCCCTGGTGGGACTGTCCCCAAAAAGATGGCAGGTGATGTTTCTGATTGACTGAATATAATTATGACTGAATGAGCATGCTTATTTTGTTCTTGTTAAAGAACACATGATGTGTGGATGATACTCAGTTTGCAAAATGTTTACTGTCATTTGCAAAATGTTTTGTCACACGGAACCACCAAAATTAATTTGCATGTGGATAAAAGTAAACAAAACAGAAAACAGCCTCATAACATTAATCCAAACTAACATTGTCTATAACTGAACTTTAATTGGTTGCTAGTCTAATTCTTAAGGAAACTAAATAACTTTCAAAAAGAGCTTAACTTTAATTCTGGATGTGCATGTTTTGGTTGGTTGGTTGGTTGGTTGGTTGATTTGTTTTCTGGGTACTTATACCTCAAACACCCCAAGAGCCACTGTGGAAACTGATATAAAATTGGGAAGTAACAGTAACTAAGACAAACTGGTACCATGGTACACCTGAGACAGACTGGTTATTGTTTCAATTAAGGAAATTGTTCTGTGAGTCAGTTTCAATCACAACGTCCTCGGTAAATAGTGTAATTATAAGCTGCAGAAGAGTCTTTCATGTATCCTTACATTTGAAAAATGCTGGCCACATCATTCTTTCAAGACTTATTTTCATGTGTTTTGCAGTATTGTTACATATTTGGATATTCTTATTTTTTAGAATGAGACTTCCTTTAAAAATAAACGTATAATAGTTCCATTTAAACTCATTCAATCCTTCTGTATGTATCTTTGGCCTAATTTTTAGGGAAGGAGACAAATCATCTTCACTTGTTAGTCTACACCTGATCTTCCTTCCTGTCCTTGATTTTTCATCAAAACATCCTACAGGTTGACTGAATGATATTACAGAGGAGACAATGCTGTACATAAGCCCTGAGAGAAACACAATACTAGGATCACTTTCAATTACATGGTGTGGTTTTGGAATAAACTGGCATTTTCTAATATCAGCCAATTCTGTCAGAAGCTTGGTTACTTACACATCAAATGATTCATGGTATAACTTACTGATAATAACTGACAGAGTACAGTCATTTCCAGGCTTGAAACATTTGTGATTTTGAGTAGATATGGGTTTTATGAATAGCTATTTTTATTGCAAGGATTATGTAGTAATATTATGGGTTTTTAACAAGGATTGAATGAAAAGATATTTCTTCATTTGAGGAAAACATCAAAACTAATATCTTGGGTGTGCTCTTCTACAGCTGGAATCCCAAACTGAATAGTTGAGAAAGAGACTTCAAACAATTATGGGATCATTTCAAAAAATCAATGTTCTATTGGCTCTTCTCTTGGAGCAGATTTTCAAGAAAAAGAGAGCTTTTAAGTCTGTAAAGTTATTTTGTTAAAAGCAGGACAAAAATGGGAAAAATGATAAAAGCGTCATGTGAAAATTCTTTTCTTTTGGACGAAAAAAATAATATTCAGATTACAGAAGAGTAAAAGAATGCTTGTCCTTGATGTCTGATACCTTTGGTGGCCCACATGTGTCTAATACGGCCCCAGATATGTCCTTGTCCTGTAATGAACAATTTGGAATGAAATACCTGAGATAACAGAAATAATTAAAATAAATTAATACTTTTTATTTAAAAGCTTGATGGTTGAAGTAGATAGTACCAAACAATATTCAACCATTTTAATTTGATATACTAATATTTTTAAAAATACTCAGGATTTTGTAATATTTTGAATTTTTAATCAGCATTTATGATTGCTGGTTTGTTACTGTTCTTATTTTTAATTGATAATGTATATACTGAAAAAAAATGAGTGGGCTAGTAGAAAAGAAACCTCCCGGGTGGCTTAGTGGGTTGGGGCTTCTGCCTTTGGCTTGGGTCATGATCCCAGGCTGCTGGAATCAAGCCCCACATCGGGCTCTCTGCTTGGTGGGGAGCCTGCTTCCCCCTCTCTCTCTGCCTGCTTCTCTGCCTACTTGTGATTTCTGTCTGTCAAATAAATAAATGAAATATTAAAAAAGAAAAAAAGAAGAAACCAAAAGTTTTTATTGCTTTTTTTTTTTAAGGTTTTATTTAAATTCAAGTTAGTTAACATATAGTGTATTATCAGTTTCAGGGGTACAATTTAGTGATTCTTTAGTTGCATATAATACCAGTGATCATTACATCATGTGCTTTTCTTAATGCTCATCACCCAGTTACCCCATCCCCCACTTACCTCCCCCAGCAACCTTCAGTTTGTCTTCTATAGTTAAAAGTCTCTTATGGTTAGCAACCAGAAGTTTTTGACAGAGCCATTTGGCTCTCCTTAGCAGTTCCTTCTTTCAACCTTTTTATGAAATCATGAAATGTTTTTGCTCACTGATTTTCCACCCAGCATGAAACCATACTTACAAAATATAAAGTTTATTTCAGGAGAAAGTTAAAAACAGAAGTTTGGAATAACTATCTGACATGGTAGTAGAAAGGGTTAATGTTCAGGACTAGGCACAGAGGTCAATTGAACTTTCAAACACGAGAGTGGAGATGTCTCAAGCTCCTTTTAGTTTGCTCCATTGATGCTGGCAAGAAATCTTACGCCTGTCCTATCTCCTCAGGTAGAGGATGAAGAATGATTCTCTGTAAAACTGAATGACTCTAGAAAAGACTGTTTTACTGCCTCATAATACAGCTGAAAAAGCCCACAGCCCTGTTCACATGCACAGGACTTCCAAACAATATTTAATGCTCTTCTCTTAAATAAAAATAGATGTCTACAGAATACTAAATATGTTTTAAAAAAAAAAAGCAAAAAACCAAAAACAACAACAACAAAAAACCAAAGAGAAAACCCCTCTGAAATGAAAGAAAAGATAAAAAACCTGAAAGCCCCAAACTCATTAGATGTAGAAACAACCCAGGATCTGGAAGAAAACATTGAAAACAAATGTAAATAAAATACTTAGGAGCTAAGATTTCACAACTATGAGCCTAAAATAAATCATAAATATGTATTATAATACTATTAGTAATTAATATATTAATAACCTTAAGATTTTTATATTAAATAGGTTTTCATTTGACTGATGTATAAATATAATAAATGATATTATATCTCAGAGTATATTCTTAAGAGGTTCATTTCATGGGATGATAATACATTTTAAAGAAGGAAAAAATAACCTGGTGAATAAATGACTTCAGTAAAGGCAGTGAGTGATAAATTAACAGGTCTCTACTATGAAAATTGTCTTATTAATATTTAAAATGATTATATGAACGATCAGCCCCCCAAAAGGTACAGTATACAGGGTTTGCCAAAGAGCTTGGCAATGGAATGGGCCATTTTGAACAGAGTATCTAAAAGGGATAGTGTTCCTTGAAAAAGACCACCATGGGGGAACGTCTGGGTGCCTCAGTGGGTTAAAGCTTCTGCCTTTGGCTCAGGTCATGATCCCATCATCCTGGGATTGAGCCCCGCATCTCATCACATCAGGCTCTCTGCTCAGCAGGGAGCCTGATTCTCACCACCCCACCCCCACCCCCTGCCTGCCTCTCTGCCTACTTGTGATCTCTGTCTGTCAAATAAATAAATTTTTAAAAATGATAAAGAAAAAGACCATGAGGAATGCTGACCCATGCTCTATTTATTGAGTTATTTCACAATGTAAATTGCTTATTTAATTTTTGTATATAATCTGAACAGTTGATGTATGTCATAAAGCGTTCATTTTAATGCAATATATTAAATTTTCATTTGTTTTTCCCTTAATTTGTATCCTTAACTTTGTCATACTGCAAGTATCTTGTAGAATGATTTAAGTTATAGTTTTTTCACTGGCTTCAGAGTAAAGTGTTTACTAAAAGTAATAATGGAAAAGGAAACATAAAGGTAATCTGTAAGAGCAGAGATTTTCTGTGAATTGTTTCGCATTAGCTTCTATGATTTCATAGCCTTGCGGGGCAGTTGTAATGTAAGCTCTCTCTGAAGGACCCATTTATCTCTAAGTTGAAGATTCTATGCACCTTAGTTATTTCTCAAAAATAGAATATCTAAATATAGAAGAAGACTTAAAACCCTTCAAGATTAAGTGATATAAAGAAGAATCTAAACAAAAATAGTCCATGCAAGGCATCACACAAACCAAATATATATATATAGAGAGAGAGTGGATTTCTGAAGTCAAAGGTGGTTCGATTTTAATTATCAGAGAGGTAAATCACATTACATTTTTTCTTGAGTTAAGCCTTTCATTAAGACTTGCAGGACCTAAAACCCTTCAGAGCATGAATCCTCCAGCTCAGTTTTTTCTGCTGCTTCCTTCCTGCTCTGTGACTTGCCTTTTCCTCCCCATGCAAACCTGTCCGTTATCAACCTTGAACACCCTGCCATAAGAACTATGACTTGATTTGCCCAGCTGGCCAATGGCAATTACGTATCTTCAGAAAACAGATGATTTCTAAATTAACAATGACTGATTTTATGTTAAAAAAAAGATTATCTTTTTGAAAAACATTTTCTATCACATTTCAATGCTCGTCCCTACGTTCTCCATTTGGCAGAGAGAGAGTATATGCTTTCATCAGAATCCCCAAATGTTAATCACAAATTTATATTAAAAGTTTCCCATATATAAATATAAATTTGTATTTTTTGAAAGGAAAATATTAAAGTATGAATTTGAATAGAAATACAAAATAAAAACTATCCTTGTCTACAGAGGGATTGAAATGCAAAACATGAAAATTCATTCTTTAGGCACAATATTATTTTGCCTTTGCATGAATTTTGATGTAATGACCTGAATTCACCTAAAAAGAAAATTTAATAAAAAATAGGGTCACCTGGCTGGGCGCCTGGGTGGCTCAGTGGGTTAAGCCGCTGCCTTCAGCTCAGGTCATGATCTCAGGGTCCTGGGATCGAGTCCCGCATCGGGCTCTCTGCTCAGCAGGGAGCCTGCTTCCCTCTCTCTCTCTCTGCCTGCCTCTCCGACTACTTGTGATTTCTCTCTGTCAAATAAATAAATAAAATCTTAAAAAAAAAAAAAATAGGGTCACCTGGATGGTTCAGTGGGTTAAGGCCTCTGCCTTCGACTCAGGTCATGATCCTGGGGTCCTGGGATGGAGCCCCACATTGGGCTCTCTGCTCAGCAGGGAGCCTGCTTCCCCCTCTCTCTCTGCTTGCCTCTCTGCCTACTTGTGATCTCTGCCTGTCAAATAAATAAATAAATAAATAAAATCTTTAAAAAAAAGAAAAAGAATGACAAAAGATCTTAATATATTTCTAGATTCAAATCAAAGCAAAAAAAAAGCAATATTTTTAAATAAAGCATGAAAATAATTTTGCAAATTATAATTTCTATGATTTAACAAAAATTTGTATTCAAACTACATAAATACAGAAGCATCCAAAAGAAACATACATATATTTACCAACTCCGCAATATTACAATATTATGTATGTCAACTTGTTCTATTTTACCATTGACTTATGTCACATTGTCTTCAAAAAAGCAAAAAAAAAAAAAATATATATATATGGTATTTAAATTGTTCCATAAAGACCAACTTATATGCATTTATTCTTACCAGAGAATTTCTTATGATCTAAGACAGACATTATGACAATGTTATAAGGAAAACAATCAGAACACTAAATCAATAGATGCTGTTTTCAAAATACATGCATATGATAGAGATGTATAGTCTATGAGAATTGATGACAGAATTGGAGAAGAAATTAAAAAACATGAAACTTTGATGCCAAGATCTAGAATGTATAAACCTTACTTCAAAGCAGATGTGCAAAGTGTAATCTAAGAATTCTCCTCAATATCAGAAAGTTTCTGTGTCTTTCACATTGGCTCTTTACCCACTATAAACAAATTTCAGGGTTTTACCTAAGTCTGGCATTTTACAGGAGAACCCATATCATTATACTGGCAATACAATCTTCAAATCAATAAACTGGCATGGTCTTCCCAGATCCATCATAAAATATATTCTGGTGGAACAGGTAATTATTGGAGTAATGTAAACAAGAGAACAAATAAATATATTTTTATATATTTATATATAATATATATATATTATATATTTACATATATTGAATATTTGAGGGGAACCTGGGTGGCTCAGTTGATTAAATGTCTGACTTCGACTCAGGTCATTGTAAGGGCCTATTTAGCCAGAGTGGATCCACGTGGTTGAACAGCCATTTTGTTGTTTATGCAGTAAAACTTAAACCGACACTGCACCCCCCGCCAAGGGGACTTACTTAAAAGCAAGTCCGGGAAACTAGTAAAATATGGTTGACCAGTCCCTGATAACAGAGCCCAAATACAAGGGTGGGTCAGGTGAGGTGGAGATAACAGTACGAAGTTATCCGGCAGGGACGAGTCCGGCCGGTGGAGACATCCAATCAGTGGGGTGCGCATACTGTCTCCCTAGCTACCAAGGAGTGTGGGCCTGCCTTTTGGGAGCCTTTTGGGTGCCAATTCTGACCAAGGTGATAGGCTAGTTCAAATAGCTACTATGGGGTGAACTGTAATTCAATTGGCCACTCGTGTGTGACCTAGCATGACTCTACAGTTTTCTCTGTGGGTAGCAATCTCATTGGCCACCTGTGGGTGGCCAGGCCCAACCACATGACCTTTGCTCTAGAGAAGTTAGTCTGTGAGGCTGGGAGGGGTCACCCTCTCTGTAAGAGGCAGCCCCAAACAGTCAGTTTGATTCTCGATGCTTGGCCTGAAATAAAACTTTGCTTGACTTTTGCTTTGTATCAGTCTCGTTCCTTTGACCATGGACCCAACAGTCATGATCTTGGGGTCCTGGGATTAAGCTCCTCATCAGGCTTGCTGCCTGTCCTTCTGTCCCCCAGCCTGCTTGTGCTCACTTTCTTGAAGAAATAAATAAAACTTTAAAAAAATAAATAAGTTACGAATACTTGATTTGGAAACTTACTTTTAACATGATAAGACTTATTGTGGTTCCTCACACATCTTTAGCTATATACACTTAAACTTATTTCCACCGGCTTTTCATATTCTAATAAAACCACAATCTACTCGTTCTAGTTAATGATTTTATTGAATATACATATTTAAATATCATCGGAATTAAAACTAAACCTCAATTTCAGGAAGAATTCACTGTGTTTTAAAATGGATTATACTTGATCCCCTTAGTGTCTTATTGACTTAGTAAAAAAGTGTTTTTAGCCTTTTGAATTTTGAAAATATTTCCATCTTAATGTCTTTTGCTTCATAGCTAGAACTTAACTATATTTGAAACAGAATTAAAGTGAACATGTAAAAATAGAATATGTATTTGGAAAGACTTATGATGACTATAATTTATTATTTCTAGCTTGATTTATAGAAGCCTATCTTTCTAATTATAGTAAGGAAAAAGTTTCTTGCTTTACAAGTAGTAAATATAAATGAAAGTCTATATTACATAGGATATAGATATTGAAATATCTGTAGATGTTTCCTTATTGTATAAGATTATATAAGGGTGTTTGAATCAGAGAGTGGGTCTTTTATCTCCTGCAAAGATTAACTAAATTTCATATAGTACAAGAAAGATAAATATTTTAGGGGTTAAATTTGTTAGTGAAAATTAACATTATTAGACAATGCTACCGGTTGTTGTTGTTGTTTTACCTCTGGTGTTTCAAATTACGAGCCCACCTTCATGTAATATTCTTACAGCAATAAAATAATTCTTATCTGATAATTTCAAAACACATTGTACCTAAAAAGCTAGTAAGAATTAAATATGGCATCCAAAAATGAGCTTTCACGTTTTTGAAAAAAACAAAACAAAACAAAACAAAACGGTGAAATCAGACATTTTAAAATGTAACTCTCTTACTTGTCATCCCTTTTATATATTCTGTCTCCTTTTTGACTATTTTAAGTTTTATTCATTTTATTCATTTATGCTTTATTTTTGGAACTCTATGTTTAAAAGGTGTTACGGTAATAAAAAATGAAATACAATATATGATCTATTGTAATCTATATTTTTATTCTATTTTTAAGATTTCTCTTTCAATACCTAAACATACCTGCTCATTTGAAACACTACCTTATACTATGTGAACAAAGTACAAAGCAAACACAATATTTTTCAGGGCAATTTCATTTCATTTCAACCTGTAAATCCTTTAACCTTCTTAAATGTGTTTAACTTCAATAGAGATCCATATCTATGTCACTTCAAAGTAAATTTTTGCTCTTGGTCTTTTTCAACAATTTTCATGGAATTTGCTAATTTTAAATGACCCATTCTGCTTTCTAGAGCCTTCATTTTCTTGGATACAATAATTATTTAAAACACAAAGCTGTGACAATGTGTCATTGTAGTATTAATAACAAAAACATCATTTTATTTTCAAATTTATACCTGCACTTTTATGGATGATATGATTTCTGAGACTTGCCTCACAGCATTTCAGTGATGACCGAAGTAAATACAGACAGAGATGAAATAAGTTTGGCCACGATTAAGAAAATAGTTGCATCTAGGTAACGAATACATAAGGCCTCCATACACTATTCTTCTATTTTTGCACATTAGAAATTCTTTGAAATAATGTTTAAAAAGTAGGATAAGATTTATACAATGCTACGCCTTATCATTCAATTCTTAAATTATGATTACCATAAAACCAGATTATGATCATTTCTATTCTGAAAGCATAAAACTATAACAAAAGGGAATATTCTTATAACTGGATTTGGTTCCACTTATATATAGTTACATATGGATATGTAACTATATATGTATTTATATGTGCTGTATACTTTGATTATTCCTATGCATGTAGAATTACATATGTACACACTTGTATATATAGATAAATTTACATATTCAATATGTGTGGATTTACACAAATGGTAGAGGCTTACAGCTGTTCCCATATGTCTGCATTACTCCATGGTAATAAAAGATTTAGCTAAGCTGTTGATGTTAAGGGTTGCCATGTAAATAGATTCCAGCTAATGGGATGTGAGTGAATGTTTTAAATCCACATTTCTGGACTAACCTACTGGGCTTGTACTCTTCAATATATGAGAGCTTGTTCTTCACTTCATTTTTCACTTCCCAGAAGATGAAATGCACAGGTGTAGATATAGCCTTTCTCAATCATGGGAAACACCATCCACATGGTGAGCAAGAATATGGAAGGCTTGGGGTACCCTACACTAGCCAGAAACCATGCCAACTTTGGACCGTTGTAATATGGAAATAAACATCTTTCATGTTTAAATAACTGTATTCTTGAGTCTTTAATGTAATAGCTTTCCTGTAACCTAATTATCATGAGTATTTGATACTGAGAAGTGGGGAAGTGTTATAATAATGGTCAGTGGTCAAGTGTCAGAATAAAAATGCATAGCTATACACATAGGAAAATATGCAACCATTTTTAGATAAGAAATGGAAACCAGATTAAAATATGCATTCTCATTCAACATATCACTCTTCTCAAAATTTCTTTTTATAGTTCTGCCACTGAAAACTTCCTACTGATCATCCTTCCTACCAGGAGACCATTTAAAACTATGTTGTTCGTGGTCTTCTCCCGCCCATTTCTTCCTATTCACTCTCTCTCTTGAGCTACCAGGACACTCAACATATCATGTAATATCATACCATATTTTACATATTCTAAATACGCAGCATTATTTCTTTCCTTGGTTTATGAAACAATCAATGTACATTTTTACTTGAGTAACTAGTGTTTGCAATATGCTAAGACTCGTGCTGGGAGTGGAAGTTTTCAAGCTTATAGGTCTAACTAGCCTATTTCTAAGAGCCATAATACATGGTTTGTGAACTAATTTGATAAAGTTATCTGTCTTACCTGCTTAATGCTTAATAGTGGCATTATGCATTACTTGTTTGAGAAGTTACTTTTATTTTAATAGCTATTGTTCATGATTTAGCCCAGATGGGTAAATATTAGATGCAGACCACCATGCAATGGTCTGAAGAAAATACTTTAGATAAATACTCCTTACCACAGCACATGCATTGAATTAGGTAAGACTAACTCTTTCTTCCTAAAAGAGCAGAGCTCTACTGTCATATATAAGAGCCACATTAATGACCACTTAAAACGTCACTAGTCTGGACAGAATTGTGCTCTAGGCTTCGATTACATGTCAGATTTCAAACTCTTAATATGAAAAAATTATGAAAAATATTTTGCTAATAATTACTTATTCATATTAAGATGGCAATATTTAGGGTTACATAACATATATTGTTCAAATGAATTTTATCTTTGTAAAAACATTTTTTTAAAGATTTTTATTTATTTATTTGACAGAGAGAGATCACAAGTAGATGGAGAGGCAGGCAGAGAGAGAGGAAGGGAAGCAGGCTCCCTGCTGAGCAGAGAGCCTGATGCAGGGCTTGATCCTAGGACCCTGAGATCATGACCTGAGCTGAAGGCAGAGGCTTTAACCCACTGAGCCACCCAGGTGCCCCATATTTGTAAAAACTTTTTAAAAATGTAGCTACTGGAACATTTGAAGTTACCCACATAGCTTGCATTTGTAGCTCGCATTGTATTTCTATTAGCCAGTGCTGCTCTATAGAATTTTCTTGTTTACTCTATTAATAATTTGATAAAATGAAGCTCTGCAATTATGTACTAATGGTGCTTATTTTAGAATTCTGGACTCTTATTTAAGAAAGGAGGACTTTGTCTACTAGATGGTAACTCAGTGAACCTTGAAGATATATAAAAATATGTAATTTTAAAATTAATGCCTGAATAATAAAGTGAATTCTGGTTTTTTTTCCCCCTTAATGTTTACTTCACGCTGGATGAAGAAATATGTCTTGTGCATTAATATTAAATAATTCTTAAAATGCCACATACACTTTAGGTCAAGCACCACAATGTTAATTAGGAAACATTTGAATATAGTGTTTATCCACTATGAATATGCAGTTCACACATAGTGCACATGAACTAACTAGTAACTGGGACAGTTGCAGGGAACTTCAGCAGAAGGTACTCAGTTGAAGGAAAGATGCCTTGTTAGAAATTCCCTGTCTTCTGTGCTATGGGGAGCTTATTTTTGAGATTTTACTTATAAAGAAAGGAGTTCTTTTCCCAACAAAATCACAAAATTGAAATAAATTTAAAAGAAGAAAAATTCCCCTCTAACAGACATGGACCTAATTTACTCATGGCTCAGAAACAGTCAGGAAACTAGTCCTGGGCTCTAGCCTCACCAGCAGTTCTAGGAGGGTTGGCCTCAAACCAAGGACTCTTTTAGAAGCACAGATACTGTGGGCATGGTAGCCAGCCCTTGATGCTCCGTGACAGCAGAAGGAGCAGTGGGAATTTTCTGAGCACAAAGGAGACAAGCCACCCCAGGCAGAATCACATGGAGTTACAAAAGAGACCCAGGGAACATCTAACCAACAGTCCAGAAAACAGTTTTAGGACCTGGACAGGAACAGGTCACCTAGCCACATGCTGAAGTGTCCTTCCCTGTCCCTTGTGAGGAGGAAGGAGACGTTTACACAGAGCTGTAATGCTCATTAATAATAGGATTCTTCCCACCTGTCTCTCTTTCTTTTTCTATTTGGTAACTTTTAGAAAAATGACATTCTGTTCTCATTATAGAGAGTAGATTTAGGCACTGTCAATGAATTTTTCTTTCTTTTCATTTCTTTTTCTTTTTCTTTTTTTTTTTTGTCTTGAGTTCAAAAACTCCTTCAGCTATTAAATATATGTTGGAATGCAGCCAAATATAACTATGTATGTATAAATAGAAGTGATATTTGGAAATTTCACATATTACAATTGCTGCCAAAATTATTCTGCTCAGTGGATAGAAAATATATCAGTATACTTTACAAACCGCTTTCTGAAGGAGGCTTTTCCCATCTGGGTAGACTACACATGACATCTACAATAAACATGCAATGCACATTTATTGAATAATCTGAAAATGAGACATTAAACCATTGGAACAAGGTTTCAGATCTTAAATTATAATATATTTCTATATTGTCATCCCTTGTTCTTTGAAGAATTAATAGTAAGAAAGTTACGAAGATTCATGTGAAATCCAAATGTTACTCAAGGCATCACATTCCATCTAGGATATGTAGAGTTGGGAAAGCTTCATTCTGTCTCCTACAACAATGAAAAAAAAAATGGGGAACCTGAAAATTAATAACTTTTCTTGAAACAATTCAGGGTAAACAACCCAGCACCTGGGGAGAGATAAGTCCCTATGGGGGAAAGATCTCAGCATGCATATTTGTGAGACAGATGCTGCTGGATGCTCTCACAGCCAGTAAGAAGACTCAGCTAAATATATATTTTTAAAGATTTTATTTATTTATTTGACACAGAGAAAGAGATCACAAGTAGGCATAAAGGCAGGCAGAGAGAGAGGGGGAAGGAGGCTCCCTGCTGAGCAGAGACCCCCCCCCCCCACCGATGTGGGGCTGGATCCCAGGACTCTGGGATCATGACCTGAGCTGACCCACTAAGCCACCCAGGTGCCCCTCAGCTAAATATTTTTAATGAATTATTAATGACCAAGTGTGGAGAATGTCAATCTCGAGGGGCTTCTGGCGCAAGAAGGTTTGTCTGCTCTTAAATAAAGTCTTTTCCTTTCTGAAACCCACCAGCAAATTCCAAGGAAAACTGGAGAGGAATCTGAGGAGGCTTCCCTCTGGGTTCTGGCTGAGAGATGGAATAGCAGCCATGCTAAAACTCTACCCTTCTCCATGTGTCCTGTCCCCCTTACTGGATCAAAAGCCTTATTACTCAGAAGAAAGAACAAGAACACTGAGGACTTCTGGAAACTGAATAGAAGGGAACAGGAAGGTACATACAACAAACAGACTCCATCTCTGAGGAAGGAGAAGAACTTGTAAAGCTATAGACACAAAACCAGGTGCCCAGCACCTGCCAATGACTGAAGCTTAATCAGAAAATCAGAGGATGTCCCACCTTCAAATTTGGAATGGTAGGTGCAGATGTAGAGAGATGGCAGAAAGAATCAATCTTAGAGAAATCTAAGTGCTCACCCTGGAGTATCCTCAGTCTTTTGAATTACCTTTTCTTGGTAACTTTTGAGTGTTTAAATCTTCCTTCTGTTCTACAAGATATCCCAACATTTTCTCCCAAGTTATCTTTTTTGTTTGTTTGTTTTGCTATGTCTGACATCAGCCATTTCTTGCAATGAACATATCAATCTTTGATATTTCTTTGGTATAATGTTTTTAACCCATATCGTTCTGTTAGTGTTCTTTTTTAAAAAAAAATTGTATCTTCCTGATGTCCTTACTTTTTATTACACTTCTTATTTTTTTCTCTTTACCTCCTTTTCTTCTTCTTTTTTCTTTTTTTTTAAGATTTTATTTATTTATTTGACAGGCAGAGAGAGATCACAAGTAGGCAGGCAGAGAGAAAGGAGGAAGCAGGCTCCCCGATGAGCAGAGAGCCCGACATGGAGATCGATCCCAAGACCCTGGGGTCACGACCTGAGCTGAAGGCACAGGCTTTAACCCACTGAGCCACCCAGGCACCCCTACCTTCTTTTCTTATTTTACATTTCCTTCTTGGGCAATTTGATACATTCACAAGGCTTAAATTGCTTTGTAAATATTACTTGTTCTCTATGTTTTAAGTTCCTGAAATTAGGACAATTATTTCCATCTTCTTACTAAACCTGTTTTTCTTGAATATCCAGAAAAATCTCAAACAGAATATATAAAAAGGTTTCCATTACATTCCATTCTTAACTCTTTCCCAAATGAATTCACATTTGCCTGTTTTCCCAAGCCAGAAATCTATAACTTTGTCTTTGATTTTCTTATTCCAATGACTTCTCTAATTCCCCAACATCAAACAAATCACCAGGTTCTGTCAATTTTCAGAAACATTTTTTGTATTTATTGTCTTTTTCTATGACTGCCATCCTTGCACTTATCCTGGATAAAACTATCTTTGCTGGATTATTGCAGAGGCTTCCAATCTGCTAACTCCTCTACTTTCTCTTTTAATGTCTTTCAACATAACACAGCTTGTCTTTTTCTTCTGAAATAGCATCTGTATGAGTTTTCTATTGCTGCTGTAACAAATGACCACAAACTCAGTGGCTTCAAACAATGCAAATGTACTACTAACGGTTCTAGATATCTGATTTTTTGGACTTCTGAATCCATAATCAGTGCCACTGGGCTGAAATTCAAGTCCTTCAGGACTGTTTCATTCTATGTTCTCTAGGACAAAATCTGTTACATTGCCTTTTCCAACTTCAAGAGGTGCCTGCATTCCTTGGCTCATGGCTCCATCTTCCACCATCAAAGCAGCAAACCTTCAAATCTCTGCCTATCTCTCTTTCCATTGTCGCCCTTTTTTCTCTGATTTGTTCTCCTCCTTCCCTCTTATAAGGACCCTAGTAATTGCAATGAGCCCCCATGAATAACCAGGATAATCTCTTCATCTTAAGACACTTTGTTGAATCATATTTTCAAGGTGCCTTGGCCATATGAAATAACATGCTCAAAGATTCTGAGGATTAGGATGGGGACATCTGTAGGAAGCCATTAATCAGCTTGCCACTGCCTCTACTAAATAACATATAAACTTGTACATGCTTACCTCTTCCAATGACTTTCACCAACACCCAAAAATTGCTACCAAATTTTTCAAGTGCAAAAAAAAAAAAAAAAAAAAAAAAAAGCAGGCATATTGTTTATTTTTTAAGTCACTGCAACCTTCCCAATGTTAATGTTATATATTGGCTTTATTAGTATATCTACATGCATTTTTCATAATGTTTTCTATACCTACATGGTTATTTTTTCCTCTCAAAGTCTACTCATACTTCACAAATAGATACAGGGTGCCTGAATGGCTCAGTTGTTTAAGTGTCTGACTTGTGCTTTCAGCTCAGGTCATGATCCCAGGGTCATGAGATCAAGCCCCTCATTGGGTCCTGCACTAGACTCCATGTTTATCGTGGAGTCTGCTTGTTCTTCTCCTTCTGCTCCCCACTCATGCACTTTCTCTCTCTTTCTCTAAAATAAACAAACAAATAGATAAAATCAATCATTTTAAAAAAAGATATGGACATTCAAAAATATTTCTTGCCAGGCATAGCTCTAAGTGCTGGGGAGATAGAAAAAAAAAAGCATAAAGAATATATACAATGAACAATATAGGGGTGTCTGGGTGGCTCAGTGGGTTAAGCCTCTGCCTGCAGCTCAGGTCATGATCCCAGCGTCCTGGAATCAAGCCCCACATCGGGCTCTCTGCTCGGCGGGGAGCCTGCTTCCCTCTCTCTCTCTGCCTGCCTCTCTGCCTACTTGTGATTCCTTTCTCTGTCAAATAAAGAAATAAAATCTTTTAAAAAACAGTAAACAATATGAACACATCATTTTACTCAAAATTAGTCATAAGTGTTATAAAAATTAAGTAGGATAAAGGAGAGACTGAAAGCAGCAAAAGAAGCATTTTAAGTCAGGTGATCAGGTGACAGTTAAGCAATATCTTAAATGTTGAGAGGAAGTCAGCCACACAAACATTTGGAAGAAAATTAGCCCAGGAAAAAAAGAAAGAAAATACTAAGGTCTTGATAATATGGTTCAAGTATCTCAGAAAAGTCCAAAATGGCTGGGGCATCATGGGGTATTATAGATAATATCATGAGATGAGATTGGAAAACCAGGTAGGTGGGCTCCCAGTCATAAAAAAATCTCATAGACCATGAACAGTTGCTTGGGGTTTTGTCTGGGCTTAAACAGAAGCCACTGATACTTAAGAAGGAGAGTGACATAACCTCACACAGTTTTAAAAAAGATAATATAGCTGTTTGGGGAAGACTAGAATAAAGAGGGTTACAATGTAGAAAAAGCTATTGTGGTAAATAAATCAGGTAAGACGTGACTAGAAACCAAGAGAATCATCCACTGTATAGACTGAACATGTAACATGTAATGACATTATTCCAGCACTGGGGACAAGTGCAAAGGAAACCAGAGTAATTAGTATCTTCTTTCTAAATTGTGACATGAATCCCTGGAGCAGAATTTGCTTTTTCACTCAAGTTTCCCTATTATTACATGTAATTGATCAAACTGGCACTTGCTTGTTTGCTTTCCAAATCAAACATCAGTTTTCACATGGATAGGATTGTTTAACTTCAGTGTATTTTCTACACTTCCTGTTCCCAAACCAAGCAAAAGTAGTGCATATCAGAATATTATATATATTTTTTTTATTTTAAATAAGAAATGCAGACAAACACTCTCAAATTAATGATAATCATCACTGATGGGACAATCAATGGATGCTTGGCAAATAAAATTATGACAAATTTTTACTCTTATGGGAGCAAAGTAATTAATTCAATTGGATTGGTAAAGGCTGGTATTTTGTATCTATTGTTCTTACATGTATGGGAAGATAAAAAATTACAAGGTCTTTGTGTGTGTGGAGAGGGGGACATTTACATAGCTTTTATAAAGTTAGATTGGCTTAGGCTTCAGAAAAGTCAAGCATATGTTAGTAAGCACTAAACTGTTTCAAACAATTTGTACCTTTGCCCAGAGTAAGGGTGAATTCAGTATTTGAACTCCATTGACTCAGTTCTTTGATGTAGTGTATGAAATACTTTTGTACTCATTTTATTTCCTCCTCAATATTTTAGCTTCTGATGATGCAGAAATTAATATTTTTCTTTTACATGTATACTAATTAAATGAGAAGACTGATTCAAGTAAATAGTGAATTTGTACTTAAAAACTCCCATATTTGTCAGATTCTCACATTAAATGAATAAAGAATGAACCAGTAACTGAAAATATTGGTGGTTGGTCTAAAATTACATGTCTTGTCCAAGTGGGAGAATTGACAATATTTTCAATTACTTTTCACAGCAAGAGTCTTTGAGCAAATCTATACCATTGGGTTCATAAGTTAAGTTAGATGGTTTTGCTAAAATATGATACAATGATTCAAAAAATATTGGTATCTGTCCTTCAAGAAAAGTTATATAGTGATGTATGCTTATTTCTTGAGACTACTTAGTTGTATCCTTTTATAATGTTCACAAATGATAGATTAGCTTATTCATAAATTATTAATATCATCACATTTCCATACAGAATTACAGCAATAATATCATCAACTAGGTAAAATATTTTCATAGATATCCCATAGCAATGAATACAAGGATTCTTACATTTTAATATACAAATAAAGCCAGTCATTTTTTTTTCCTGGTCAAATGTAAGTTGTGTACTTGAGTAATACTGAGTAATTTCTTTGATAATGAGAAATTGTACTTATTTACATTGATATTTAAGTACTCTGTTTTTATCTCTTTCTGTAAGATTGAGATATAAATGACACATTACATTAGTTTCATACAACATAGTGATTCAATATTTGGATATATTGCAAAATTATCACCACAATATATCTGGTTAACATCCATCTGCCTGAAGGACTTTCTCTTATATTTTCTATCATGTGAGTCTGCTGGTGATGATCTTCTGGATTTTTTGTTTGTTTAAACATCTTTATTTTGCTTTCATTGTTGAAACATACTTTGATTGCACACAGTCGTATCAAGAGTCACCAGCAATATTAAAAATACCTTAGCTACTGTGTGGTGAAATTTATAGTAGGTCTCCAGTTTTGCATGGGGCATGATCTCTCCAGTTTGGCATGGAGCCAGACTTACAAATCTAATACATCCTTTGAATCTTTGAGTTTGACATCAACTTGTGTCATTCCCTTGGGATACGATTTTTTTTTTTTTTTTTATTATCTTGCAAGTGGGGAAGGAGCAGTTTCAGAGGCTTCCTCGTGAATTTCCTACTGTAGTAGCTCTTATATTATTGAGAGTGTTGTAAACAACCAAGAATGTCCATTTAAATTTTATATGTGGAATCTGAAGAAATGACTCATGAGTCCATGTTCACAATGGACAAATTCTGGAATAGTTCTCCTTAAAAACTCCCATCATCATTTGATCCTTATGTTTGCCCTATATCCAACAGCACTTAAAAGAACTTGGCAGGCCACTTCTCCAGTGTATGGGTACCCCAGGAAATGATCATACATTTCTTGGAAGACTGTGATGATAATACCTGTTTCCTCTTTTCTTTTCTTTTCTTTTTTTTTTTTTTCTGGTGTTACAAGCGCCTACCAAAGGGGACTGCACCCTCCATTACATGAGACTGACTTAGACCTGGAAATGGGCAAAATGTTGACTTTGACACCTCTACTCTTAATCTCTTTGAATGGTGTATTAAGCACTTTGGCCACCCATCACTGTAACTCACAAAGACACCAAGTGCTACAAGTCATCTCCATAGATACCTGCTGGTCATATCCTTGACTGACATTCTAAGCTTGTTTCTAGCTTAACACTATTATACTTGCCTTGCTTCTGATGGTTGGGTGCTGCAGCTGGCCTCTGCTTCTCTGAGATCTTATTGTCCCTATTACTACTGGGGGGACAGTAGGCCCAAAATGGAATCACTTGTAGTAAACTACACATCAACTACAATACAACCCTCCAGGAATGTAATCTTTAATCAGTCAAATTAAATCACTTGGTCAGCACTAGTGAGATAATCTGCCCAATAGACCCCCTTCCTTTCTTGATTTTGCCTGAAATGATGCATTTTTTCCTAATAATTTTTTTTTCCTGCTCACTCTCCATTTTTAAAAACGTATCCTTTTCTACAGCTTGACAGGGCTTCTTTCTGTTCTTAGAGGGGATGATGCCCAATTTGTGAATTATTAAATAAAGCCAATTTCATCTTAAATTTGCTCGGTTGAATTTTTGTTTTTTAATGAAACAGCTACTACAGAGATTTTCTGTGATTTAAGAATCTCTCTTCCCTATTGCATTTACCATGTCCTTGGCAACTGGAGGCTGCTCAGAGAATGTGGTTTATGATGTAGGTTTATGATGTAGGTAGGTTTATGATGGATTGATTCTAATGTACCCATTTCTCTGAGACTTCAGATCTCTCCTGCTAGTTTGTCTTGGTAGTGCTGGCATCTGTACTCTATTATGAACCATCACTTTGGTCACTTTTTCTAAGTTTCCAAAAGTCAAGCATAATAGAATTGTCAACAGAGGCCTTGCCAGCGTTTGGGTCCTGTGTAATGTTTACAAGCTCTTCTATCCAACTTCATATTCTCCCCTTTCTTATTCTCACACCCACCGGATTCATTCTTGGGCATACCCACCACCAAGGTGTGTCAGCACCTTTAACACACAATCTTTCTTCTCCATTTATTGTCTTCACATATTCCCAGCGCATTTACGCTACAATCTGATCCAAATTACTCTATCATGGTCAGGAGGAGAGAGGACAAACCCTGTGGTGAAAAAGCATTTCTTGTAAAATAGCTGCCTAATTTGAATGCTCTGCCTTTTCTTTTGGCAAGAGGGTTTCTCTGTTCCTAGAGGGAGGATAGAGCATATTTGGAGATAAAATGACACAGGAGAACCTAAAGAGTCAATATTCTTGAGTGCATCTACCAAGATATTCTCTTACCAGGTTGAAAGGCCCCACTCCTTCCCTGTCAATGAGACTTTAATGTGTGAACCTTTCCTGATTATTTGCACCACTCTCAGACTTAAATGTTGTGACTTAAAGCTATGTCTGTTTTTGAACTTCAAAGGATGAGGATCTGTTTAAACTGTGAAGTCTCGAGCTCACACTTGGCTTTAAATTGCTAATCTAGTTACCTAGGGTAGTTATTTCTATTCTTAAATGAATAGGTCATGCTGAGAAACAGGCACCCAGTTCTATAGTTGCTGTTTCTTCCATACTTCTCAAGTTCCCGAGACTGGCAATTCTATCTGATCCTAGTTCAAACATACTGGAATTATGTTGCTCTGGTTGTCAGAGATGTGCATTACTCTACTTACCTCCTGGGTTGCGGTACTTCTTGCAACTAGCTGGCAAGTGATGCAAGTCCAAGACCTTATCCTCTGAGTCTGTTTTCTAGGAGCACTTATAGCACAAAGTGCCTTAGATCAGCTTCTCCAGAAACAGAGTGTAAGATGGGAATTCCTGTTCAAGTGATTTATTGTGATAGTATCTCCATGAGAAATGGACTTGGGAAATTGCTCCACAGTTAGTCCTGCCTTGAGGCAAGGATCCTGCATATTGTATGCAAAGGTTATCCCAGGCTGAGTAGGGGTGTCTGAGGGCCTGAGTGTCTGGCCCCCTTTGGCTGAAGTAAATTCTCTGGAGAAAGAGGCGGCTGTGAATATTTAACTAACAGGCTAAGGGGTAGATGTTTTTGCTGGTAAGAGGGAACTTGGTGGACCCTCCCAGCCTCCCCTTCAGGAAGTATAATACCATGAACGTTGTGTGGTTCTTGAGGCTAATGCTTTTAGGGCATCAATTTCATTCAATAAATGTTTACTGAGCACTTACAATATGATAAATTCTATAATTGGCCCTACCTTAGCATAGTTCTCTATTCTTAAGGAATTAGACAGTAGAACAAAAGATTAGACTAGGTACTCTAGTTATAAAATGTAGGGCAAAATGTGGAAATTGCCATAGGTCTCAAGTAAAGGGAGATTAGATCAAAGAATCATTTATTTTACAGAAATACTTTGGTGGGTTCATAATATAATAGCAAGGTATTTCCTGATATTGTGACATATAAGAAAACCCACTGTCCCTTGTTGTGAAATTAATGGTTTTATGATGTTTTATTCAATTGAGTTCTGCAACTATTTCTTAAACATCAGGGCATGAAGATAGAGAAATATACAGAATAAAACTCGTCTCTGACTTCATGAAGTTAGTGTCAACCTTTTATTTTGCAGGTTATTTTTTCTTCTTGATTTAACTGGAGAGGTTAATTAGCATTTTTTTTAAATTAAAGGTTTTGTTGTTAAAGGTTGTTGTTATTGCTATTAACAAAGCACCTCTTAGTTTCTAGAAAGGAGGTGAAGTTTTACTTACAGTTTATGCTAGTGAGAATAGCCGAAGGGCTCCAAAAATAGGAATTCCTTACATATATTTCTTTGTACATATTTTAACAACTTTTTAAACAATATTGAAATACCTTACTGATAGTCCATTATGCCCAAATGTCAGTGAAGTATGGGCTGGTGTTATGCTATTGGGACAATGCAAGCATCAGGGAGGTTAAGAAAACAAAAGAAAATACCTCAGTGCAGAAACTAACTGCCTTAAAAAGGATAAATCAAGTCAGAGGACAAAGAAGCTTAGAAAAATGTATAATATACTGATTTTTCTTTTCTTCTATATGATTGTTGTAACTTTCGAGGCTCCTTTGCCCTTTAGAACTCTGCAAAGAGCACACATGGATATTATGGTATTTCTTTCAGGAAGCAGAATATTACATTAAATTGTCTTTTCCAAGTTTGTATAGGTATTTGATATTAGTTGATACGACAGTTGAGATAATACAGTTTCCACCTCAATGCTTTTGATAAGAACTGTTGCTTCCTGAAATTAAAATATCCTTGATTTCACAGGATAGTCTTACAACTGGTATTTTTAATTATTGTCCAAGCAACACATTATTTTCTCTTCCATGTATCTTGTCAATCGGTGTTGATAGATGTCAACTCACAAGTATATCCCAATTTGGGTTGAAGTCAGTCTCCATTTCATGTTTGCATTTGAATTTAGGTCTGTCATGGGTGATAAAGAGTGATGAATGTGATATTGCCATGTTGAAAGATCATTAAATGTCACTCTGTGTCCTGGCAGCCAAATGGCTGGCAGAAAGTCAATGATGCAAACTCAGCTTAGAGTGTGGAGACTAGAGATGGATCTAGGGCAGCAGAGAGTCATGCAAGCTGTGAACAATCAATCAATCATTCCATTCAAAGGAAGAGTGAAATGAGATTTGATGGAAATACTATGCGAGTGGTTACAGTAGTAGACATCTAGCTTGGAAGTGTTTTGATTTACGCTTAAAACCACCTACTTGCCAGCCTCTGGAATAATAGGCTGGAAAAAAACTATGTTATTTGATCAATTTCATTGAGTATCTTTTGACTTCAGATGTTCTTTATGCACCTTTAGTCTTAAACAGGCTTAAACAACTTTCCCAGCTCTAGAGAAATAGCCTGTAGATGGGCTAAAGTGAGTCAACCCATTAGAGGTACAATTTATACACCCTGATAAAGAAAGCATTAAATCTGAATGGCAAGGCTGTTTCACTTCTTCAGTGGCTTTCTACAGTTTGTGTATAATTTATTTAGCTTTCCACTTTCCTTGCTGCTCTTCCATTTCTATGAATTGATTCCCTGAAGTTTCTAAATATAAATTGTACTTAAAACAGTGTGGAAATGCTTACTCATTATTAATATTTATTTTCAAAAAGCTTTTAAGGGCATAACACAAAATATGGAGCGCTTTTTATATGTTTATCCAGTAATTTACACCTTTTGTGTTTTAAATATAGGCTAGAAAGTGAAAAACATTGCTATTGACTACCACCAGGTGTCTTTTAGATTGATAAATCTGTTTAATCTCGTTCACTTCCATTTGATGAAAATGGGGAGTATAAAATACACAAAGTGAGAGGTGAATCACAGGTATTATGACAGAAGAAGGTTGCATTAGTGAGCTCTTTCTGTATTCAGATATTTGACTCAGGGTATTTTAAAATGAATTATGAAATTGTCAGTATAAGTATACTGAGAATAATATCTGTTGCGAGTCATAACTGTATTTTAAAATCTTTACTAGATTTTACCTGTAGCAGATACTCTAAATCAAATTCTGAGAGTTATTATCTGAGGAGAATTAGAAATTCATTCTTTTTCCTAAAATTTTGTCAATGAGATTTAGAAAATTTGGCAGTATTCATATAGCAATTTCCAGTTTAACATAACCAAGCAGATCTTTCTTTTTCTTTTTTTAATTTTGGCACAACTATCAATTAAAGATTAAAATAACTGGATAGATAGCTTAATGTCATTAGCAATTAAGATTATCTAAACAGATTCCCAAATGCTAATTTGTAGGGAGCAGCAAGTATTGTTTTGACTAATACAAAGATTCCCACATAGATTTTCCTTCAGGAAGAATGCGGGATGTCTAGGTGTTTTTTTCTATTTGCGTTTTTAGCAATTATATTTTTATTTGTGAAACAATAAATTGCAACCTAATTAGGTTTAAATTAATATGTTAGCCTAATATGTCTATTTTAGAAAGCAATGTTCTGTATTGCCTTCATATTGTCTTTAGACATCTATCTGCATGTGAATTCATCTTTTGTTTTCCACGTAATGTTTCTATCTCCTCCTGTTAAATACAGGAGTATTCTTCTTGTGTTTGAATTCCTACCCCCTTTTACCACTACAAATACCTTACATCTTCCCTTTTTTGCTCCTTCTTGATCACTCTCTTGCTTTCTTGTTTCCCAGCCAAAATACAGGAAATCACCACTTAATCTCTAACTCTGCTAGAAACTCTACCTTTTTTTTTTTTTTCTCATTCTCTTTAGGTTAAATTTCTCAGGAGTTTTCTTCAGAGTTCCATTTGTTCATCTCTCTTTCGTTCCTGTTATATTTTTAATATATTTGACACAGAGAATACATTTGGATGTGTCTAAAAGTATATAATCAGTTAAAAAAAAAAACAAAAAAAATCTTCCCCTACCCAGGACTTTCCCACTAGAAGGACATCTGCCAAGGACACATCACCTTGAGCAAATCGAAACCTATGCGGGGAAACAGAAACCAGCCACTTTGGGACTTTCTAATCCCAAATTTACCAAATATGGTTATGAGCCCCCGCCCTGCCCTGGCCCATTAAAAGCTCACTCAACCCCTTCCTGCACGCGACTTCCCCCAAGGGCGCCTTTAATAAACCTCAAGCCTTGTGCCTATCTCGCCCATTGTCCTGTGTATCGCACCTGTAAAACCTTACAGGTTTCTTGTTTTATAATTATTGAGTTTAAAAGAGTCCCTTGTATATTTTGAATAACTGTCCTTTATCAGATTGGTTATTTGCAAATACTTTCTCTTGGTCTGTGTCTTGTCTTCTCATCCTCTTGACATTGTCTTTAAAGAACAGAAGTTTTTAGTTTTAAGGAAAGCCAGCTTAGTAATTATTTGTTATATTATTCTGTATTAGATCTAAAAAGTCACTACCATACACAGTTAAAATTTTTGTTATATAGTCATCTAGATGTTTTATAGTTTTGCATTTTGTGTTTAGGTCTGTAGTCCATTTTCAGTTAATTTTTGTGAAGAGTGTAAGGTCTTTGACTAGATTCTTTTTTTTTTTTATCAAGTTGCGCCAGCACCATTTACTGGAAAAATATCTGCTCCATTGTATTGCTTTTTCCCTTTGTCTAAGACTAGTTGACTGTGTGTGGATCTATTTCTGGACTTTTTACTTTATCCCATTTACTTATTTGTCTATTCTTTACCAATACCACAGTGTTTTTATACCTGTAGTTTCATAGTAAGTATTGAAGTCAGGTAGTGTCAATCCTTCAACTTTTTCTTCTTCAGTATTGTGTTGGCTATTCTGAATAAATGCTTTTAGCTGGTATTATTATTATTTTATCATTTTTTTCCTTCCTGTTTAACTCAGTCTCAAGATTAAAAAAAAAAAAAAAAATGCCCAAAAAGTCTTTTGGGATTTGTGGAGCTCAAAGATTATGAAAGCAAATTACATGTTGTTCACCGTTAGATTTCCTGAATTATCAGGACTAATAGGACAGAAATACTTTTATGCTCAAATATTTTACCCATATCTCTTCCTTTAGGACTTTCCTAAGAAATTGTCCTGGCAGTTTCCCATTAGTCTGACAGCTTTTCTATGTATTTAGGTCATTAAGACTATTTACCCACAGTTTTATTGTTTTCCTTGCAAAAGTTAGTTCTAATGAAGAACTCGATCCACATTATTAGAAACAGAAGTCCTCATCTCTGAATTTCTAGTACTTTATAGTGTACTTGACACAAATTAAACATTTTATAATGAAAAACTGAATTGTTGAGGAGTACTCTTATCTATCATTTTTGGGCCTTAGTTACAAACTACACATTTCATAATTTAATATGTTTTAAATAAATTACTCCTGAAATTGTAAAATTAGATAGGTTATAATAAACAAGCATCTTTGCCTCAGGTGAAATTTTAAGCTAAAAGGATTCTGTTAACTTTTAAAATAATTTTCTCATGGTTAAAGTTCCTCGGTATGAAGCTTTCTAAAACTAAGTTTCATGATTCTTACTAATGTATATCAACTGGAAATTAGATATGGTGGTAAAGTAATATTTTATAGAGCTTATTATTTATAAATAAAAAATAATTGATGTTCCAATGCAATGTAGCATATTCTTTTGGCATCAGTAATTATTTTGAACCATAATGAAAACGCTTCATCAAAACATATTGGAGCTCAATGTCAGTTGCCTCAAGTACTTCTATAGCTAAGCAAAGTATTTAATTTTGGGCACTGTGGTCAGTTAAGTCATTTGTAAAAATAAATAAAAACAGATAACTCATGAAGTCATGAGACTTTTTAAAGCTGTTTAAAATTTTACATCAAGAATACTCCATAAATATTGTAATTCTATTAAAATATCAGAGAGCTTTTATAGAAATCTTATAGAAACTAGTGGATAAAATATATTGAGTAGTCACCTTCAGCAGATGCAGACAGCATGCATACTCATTGAGAATTTTATGAATCTCCATTAAGTACCATGTATATTTTATGACCTATCCTGGGATAATCCCAATTGAGTCATACTTTTGTATTGGGTTCTTCTTCTGGAGTGTAGGCAGTACCCATAACTTGATTCAAACCAATATTATGTGGTACTCTCTTGGTTAGATAATGTTCTGTGGTAGGGTTTTTACAGATATAATTAAAATCCCTAGTTATTGAATTTAAGGTAACCAAAAGGGAGATTAGCTTGGGTATTTGACCTAATCAGTTAAAAGGAGTTCTTGGGATGAAAAGTGAGAAGCAGCAGAGGCACAATCCTGTTGGTTTTGAAGAAGTCAACTGCTGTGGTGTTATGATGAATGACACCTGGCAGTAACCTTCAGGCTATCTCTAGGGACTGAGGCCTCAGAGCTACTACTTCACAGAACTGAACTCTGCCAAAAACCAGTGGGTTTTTAGAAGTGAATCCCAAGGGGCACCCAGGTGGCTCAGTTGGTTAAGTGTCTGTCTTCAGCTCAGGTCATGATCTTGGAGTGCCTGAACTGAGCCCTGCACCTGGCTCCCTGCTCAGCGGGGAGTCTGCTTCTCCCTCTCCACCTCCTTCTCCCTGCTGCTCTGCCTGCTTGTGCTCTTTCTTTCTCTGTCAAATAAATAAATAAAATCTTAAAAAGAAGAAGAAGAAGTAGTAGTAGTAGTAGTAGTAGTAGTAGTAATAGTATATCATAAGACTCAGACGATACCACAGTCCTGGCCAGCATCATGGTGGAAGCCCTGTGAGTTCCTGAACAGAAAGTCCAGTTAAGCCATAATCACACTGCTAGTGCACAGAAACTGAAGTGATAAGTGTGTATTGTTGAAAGCTGCTTGGGCGCCTGGGTGGCTCAGTGGGTTAAGCCACTGCTTTTGGCTCAGGTCATGATCTCAGGGTCCTGCGATCGAGTCCCACGTCGGGCTCTCTGCTCAGCAGGGAGCCTGCTTCCCTCTCTCTCTCTCTCTGCCTGCCTCTCCATCTACTTGTGATCTCTCTCTGTCAAATAAATAAATAAAATCTTTAAAAAAAAAAAAAAAAAAAGAAAGCTGCTATATTTGTGGTATTTTACTGCACATCAGGAGAAAATAAATATCCACGTACTCATTCACATGTTCTTCTAGCAACAATGGTATAATAATCTTCTCTCTTTAAATTATTTGTAAAAGAAAATTTTGATAAATCTTTATAAATAAATAATTAAATATAAAGTAACTTGGGTTAAAAATTACTGAATCAAATTATTATAACATTTTGTGAGTATCATTCTTTACTGTAGCCAGAAACTATCTGTGAATGGGATCATGGTAGTGAAGTATGACAAACTGATTTCTGAACTGATCTCCATTATTTTTAACTTTTATCAAAAGAATTAGTTAATTTCCCTTTCTGAAAATATTCAAGCAAATATAAAAAGACTATACTCATTGCTTTAAATCTTCCCTCAAAAAGGTAATGAGGAAAATTTGATCTGCAACTCTATTTCTTAGGCTTCTATGTAGAAAACCACACACACACACACACACACACACACACAAACTTAAATATTTATAAATTTGGAAATTAATATTTGCATTCACTGAAGACTTTTTCTAATCAGTGATACATCTACTCCATTACTTAACATAATATCTTTCAATTTTAAATATACATCTATATTATCTTTAAAATTGTTTCATATTCTCATGAGTGATATCAAAATATATTAAACATTCCATATTTCTGATTATATTTTCCTAAATATCCTTTTATTTTAAACATACACTCACATTTACCTTAATACTTTTTTCTGATTTAGAACCTTTCTAAAAATAGAACTCCTAGGTCAAATTGTAATAGTATTTTATAGACATCTGATGGATATAGTCAAACTTCTCTTAAGATATACATTTACATGCTCACAAATAACATAAAAGAATATCTCTTCTTTATAGCATCAGCAGTACTAATAATTGAAATTTAAAAGAAAATCAGGTAGGCCCAGCATTTTAACTTGTATTTTTAGAATACCCATAGTATTGAATATTTGTATTTTTATAGATCTTCCTTCTTCTTTAATAAAATATTCATTATACTTTGTCTATTTTTATTGAGTTATATTAAATAACTTAACCCTGTTTTTCTTAATATAGTTTATATATATATATATATTTTTTTTTTTCTAAATATGTTGTTTTCCTTGTAATTTGTGTATGGTCTTATCACTTTGATGGTTGTTGGTATTATTTTTGAGGATTTTGGTGATTTATTCACTTGCTGATTGGTTTCTTGATTTTCTAAACAGAAATTTATGTATGAGATGGTGCCTTGAAATTATCTGCATGTTTTAGTCTTCTATCTTTTTACTTATTACATGTAAACCCCTTGGCAAGATATATAGATGTAATATTTGTGAAGTGTTGGGTTGGGCCTTAACTATATACGGTTATAGTTATGTAGTTATATGTATTCACACACACACACATACACATACACACATATATATGAATTTTGAGGTAATTTTATCTTATGCCAACACAAATGATAAAACAATTTCTGTAATAATTGGATGTTACCATAATACACATGCAAACCCTGTTGAAAGCAACATGTACAGTTATAATGCATTATAAATCTAATATGCTCTATAGAATTACCTTAAAATTATATATGCATGTATATATAATACATATAATCTGTATAGGTATATACTGTCAACTTTAATAGGTTGATTATATCATCCCCATATTCTATCATATACAGTAGCTACTGTCTAGCCTGGAGAACTGTATTCTATACTTTGGACAAAGGAATGAATAAAAATTTTTCAGCCAGGATACCCTATATTGTGATTTGAGCTGGTGTACTAATGATTTCACTGGGCCATTTATTTTATATTCTGATTCTATTCTGATAAACAGCATATCCTCTTGAAAGCTGGCTTAAGTCTTTTGTTATCATCAAGTTCTTCGTAAACCTCACGATATCAGAGAAAGGCTTCATTGGAAAAATTGTGGCTAATATTGTCATGGTGTCACAAAATATGCAGGGTTCCTAGGTATGATTATTACGGTACAGTACCAGGAAGGCAGTCTTTTAATGCACAGTCTGGTAAGCCCCCCTTTTGTCAGAAACTCAAAACTGAGTGCTGCCTCCTCCAAACAAGTGTTTAGCACTTGTTTATTTATGTTCCAGTGATTTGTCAGATGGCTTCTTTCTCAACACAATGTACTTTGATTATCAGAGTTCTTCGATTCATCTTAAAATACAGTCAGTAGATTTTGTAAGACATGCAGGTTCATACTTCTTTCTAGATCGTATCAGAGACTTATTTTTATTGATGATAAGATATTGTATATTAATATAACGTATTTTATATGTGTATATATATATATTAAAGATTTTATTTACTTATTTGACAGAGAGTGACCACGAGAGGGAACACACGTGGGGGGTGGGAGAGTGAGAAGCAGGACTCCCGCCGAGCAGAGAGCCTGACGTGCAGCTGACGTGTGGCTCCATCCTAGGCCCAGGGGACCATGACCTGAGCCGAAGGCAGACACCTAATGACTGAACCATCCAGGCGTCCTTATAACATATTATATTAAAGATTTTTAATTAAAGGAATTATTAGGCACAATATGTATTCATATGCATAAGAGAATATCATTCAAAAATTCATATGATTTATTATTAAGCATCATTTTCAGTTTTGCTTAAAGAATGTTATTTCCAATAACATAACAAAGGATGGTTGTTAGCATCTACTGATGCTGAA
The DNA here is from genome assembly GCF_964662115.1 of Mustela nivalis. Lineage (NCBI taxonomy): Eukaryota > Metazoa > Chordata > Mammalia > Carnivora > Mustelidae > Mustela > Mustela nivalis. The sequence continues at coordinate 30,846,547 of NC_139033.1, read as the reverse complement.
CTTAAAAGATTACACAAACAGGAGTGAAACAAATTAAATTTTAGTGTCTGTGCCAAACCCCTAGTGCTTCTCCTGAGATTATTTTGAATGAAATCAATCAATCTATCTTTGACAGTAATTCTTATTTAAATGATAGTTTACAGTAGAATATGAAATAAGATCTATTTTAGGTTATTATGTATCACGATTTATGAGTGTTCTTTTTTGGATATTCATAACGGAAATCAATATGCTATACTCTAAAAACTATCTAAAGCAATAGATCAAATTACAATGGTCATTTTATTTATGTAGTTACAGAGAGTTGTACCTTAATGTGTTTTCATCTATCTTTGCACTTATGAGTTTTATTATTGAATCATTGGATGCAATTAGATATTAAATAAAGCATACATTTTGCTAAGAAGAAAAAACAACTGCCACCAAGCTCTATGTTGAAAATTATTTTGAGACAAAATTTCCTTATCTACCACCTTCTTTCTGATAGTGTTGGTATCAGGACTGATTCACATCTTGCAAAGGTATTGAGATAAGAAGCATTTAAAGGGGGGGGGGTGGAGTGAGGACCTCCAATAATAGATTCCTCCATGAAAGTAGTGTAAACTCTGGCCAAAATTGTCAAAATCAAAGTATTCTGAACTTTGAAAACTAACAGTAGGAACGTTTATTCTATAAATGATGCGGAAATTCGTTAGGAAGAGTCGTTGTGGCATTTTTTTTTTAAGATTTTATTTATTTATTTGACAGAGAGAGATCACAAATAGGCAGAGAGACAGACAGAGAGAGAGATGAGGAGAAGCAGGCTCCCTGCTGAGCAGAGAGCCCAATGCGGGACTCGATCCCAGGCCCCTGGGATCATGACCTGAGACAAAGGTAGAGGCTTAACCCACTGAGCCACCCAGGCACCCCTCGTTGTGGCATTTTGACTCATTTTTTATCTTCTCCCTTTCTGTGAGAGCCTTGAGAACCAACAGTCTCACAATCATGGAGGCTGTGGCAACCCATAGCCTGAGCCTCAGTCTGGGAAGAATGGATTTGGAGACTCCAAAAGAACCACCCTGAGCTAATTGTCACTGTTTGACCTGTCTGGCATGTCGCAGGAAAAGCTGCATTATCAGGGTTTGTCTTCGTTGATCTGCCTCAGAATTTGCTTGGTGTACTCAGCCATACCTTAGGACTTTTGCCTAAAACAATCAGTCTAAATTGTTGAATATCACAGCTGCTGAGGTGGTATTACCAGTTGGAACTAGAAAGGGGCTGACCAAAACAAAATAAAACAAAACACAAAACCTTGAAAAACTAGGAAATGTGATGTCCATAGGGGACTTCGATAAAGCTGTGACATATTCTCTGGGACTACCGAAGTCTCCATGCATGTTCAGAGTATGGCCAAGAAAGGCGTAAGGCAGATTTATGCATCCAAATACGCACATCTTCATTTATAGATACTACTGGGAAAGATATGTACTAAGAAGTTCACATCTTCCTCAATGGTAGAAATTCTAGTGATTTTTCTCTTCTCTCCCCTCAGCCCCATTTCTATCCATCTTCCTCTTCCCTCCCTCCCTTTTCTCCTTCCCGCCCTTCCTTTCTCTCCTTCCGTCTCTTCTTCCTTTTCCTTTGTTTGCTTTTCTATTATTATCTACAATAACTATTAATTTTGTATTATTAATAAGAGGAGTGGATTTTTAACCAAATTATTCCCGTTTTAAATCATTATTGGTTGCAACTTAAATTAGTCAAGAAAAAAATAAATAGTATTCATAGTAAATGGATCTGTCAGAGATATTTTATGTTTTATCTGATAGCTCTCTAACCTAAAAATCTATCTGCTTTTTCACATGACTTACAGTGACTCTGCTCTGGGATATCATAGGTTCTCAAATTTAAGAGGTGGAAGGACCAGTTAAGCAACTTCTCCTTTGTCATGGCCAAGAACGCTTACATCTTTACTCTTTCAGCCAGTAATTTGCATTTGTTCCTCTTTAAAAAATGTTTGGAATGTGTCTCATATTATTTGACCTCAGAATATTGCTTACCACACAGTGCCATATCATTTACCTTAGGATATCAGTAAATTTTTGCATAATTCTGGAGGCTGAAAAAGTTAATGTGGCTTCTACATGAATTTTAAAGATACTCAACATCCTTAGCAAAGTCCGATAATTTTCAAAACTTTTAGAGACCTTTCTATTTTAATTTTGTTTAGTTTAATAAATTTTCATAGATCTACCGATTAGCACAACTGACTGCTACAAGTGAGAAAAATCGAGAACAAAGATTAATAAAACATAGTCCTTACATTTAAGACCATTAATAAGGAAAGATAAGCTTAAATATCACAGCATGTTTTTAAGCTAAAAATGCAACAGTTAAGGATGGAATTATTTTCCAGAGTTGAAGTTCATTTTCTCTTACTGTTATGTATCTTACGTCCTTTAATTGGTAAGTTATTTTATATAAATTATAGCTCATCAAAATAATTAAGACATAGTCATCTATAACTTGTTCTTATAAATAACATTACAAAAAGCTACAGAAAATATAAAATTTTACTTCACATTAGTGTAATAGGTTGAAATTAGTTATATTCCCTAAAGATATGCTGCTGTTTACATAAATGCAAAATGGAATCTTCAGTTAGACAAATTTATTTCCATCTAATCTAAAACACCAAATACTTAATAGTGCTAACAACACAAGTTTACATATTGGTGGCTTAAGTCACCCCATAAGCATGTGTTTATAGAATTAGATGATCAGTTTATTATGTTAGCATCCTGCTGACTCTAAAGCAAAAATGCATTATATCCATTATGTTGTTATTTTATTCTTTATGAGTAATGTGATAGTCCATTAAATATAATTAAGAGTTTGGCAAGGGAGAAATGCTAGCAGAATTAAACAATGGAATAAGGGTCGTTCCTTAATATAAAAAAGCCATTTGTAAAGATTTGATGGAAAGCTCGGGTTCATTTGGGAGACCTCTCTTCAACCCCCAAAACCTAGCACTTACGAACTTAACCTCTTTTTGCAAAAAGCAGCACGCATATTCAGGAAAAATGTTGACCAACGCTCAGAATGCAACACTGACTCTCAAGATCATCTTGAGACGAAGATGAAACTAAAGTAAACTAAGCAATGGGACCAATAATAAAATAGAATTAATAAGATCCTTGATGCAAGAATCATATTCAGGTCACCTCATTGTCGTCTTCTTGACTGATATTTCAGATCCTAGGATTGTTAAAAATTCACTTACATGTTGTTTTAAGAACAGGAAATTATCTGAAGTTTCACCACAAAACTGGGATCGTTCTTGCCTCCTCAGAACATATTGTCTCACTCAGGATGAAAGAGACATAGGCATGATTAAATTGTCTAGGATTTTAAACAATGTCAGATGTTTGTATAAACATTGCAAACAAGGTTTAATATATAGCGGAAGAGTGGACAAAACTGGGAAGGTTGAGTTTAAGGAATGACATTAGGTTGGATGATTAGGGGTAGTAATGTGTATTCTGGGAAGTGAAAACAATCCTGATTTTTTTTTTTTTTTTTAAGCCACTAGTTGAAAGTCTGATACAAGTCACCTGAGTATGAGTACTTTATTCCTGTCCCATAATCGGTAGTAGGCAAGATATTTCTTCTTAGCCCCGCCTTTTAATGTTAAAGGTAATTTGTAGTATTAGGATTTATGATAGAAATTTTAAATTCATGCACATGGATAAAGTTTTATAGAAAGAAAATGTTAAGTGTCATTACATCAATGCAGTTTAAGTGGTTGCCTCTGTTTTATAATCTGCTGATATTTATTTTAGGAGGCCCTAGTTATCTTGCATTAGGTATATTCATCCAAATAAAGTTAAAACAATCCTTAAAATAGAAGAAACATGACTGATAGTTAAAATCAATATAGAATTACATTAGTGTTCATTGCTGAAAATTAATTCTAATTACAGTAATAAAAGACATTTAACTGACATTTTCACCTATCATTCCTTTAGCTAAGGAGAAGATATAAATGTACACAAGTCTTTTCAGAGACATGTTTTACTCAATTGTAAGTGTGAAAAGCTTTCATAGACTGAAAGGGATCAGGCCAATGAGAAGTACATTAGTATATTTTTCTCATTTCTCAAAAAGCAGATGCTAATTAAAAGTATCACAGTCCTTAATTCTATGCTTGGGAAAGTATATGCATTCTCCTATTTAAAAACCTCCTTATTTATGAGCACTATTTAAATTTTCTGAGCTAAATATTAAAAATCTCTTATTCAATGAATAATTGATGATTAATAGAAGTTACAAAAGTGAAAATTGCAAGTGTAATATTTTAAATTATTAAGTGTGGAAATTTAATTCTTATTAAGTATTCACAGCTAAATTATTAAAATTTTATTTAATTGAATGTCTAAGTAGCATTTTCTGATTCTAAATAAATAGAAATAAATATGTGGTCCAGTTTTGTCCCAGGTATGGGTTTAGGCCAAACTGCCCAGTGCCTGTGAACTTGTGAGTGTTGTGATCACTTCTTCCCAAGAAATCACAAGATAACGAAGTATTGAGCACATTTAACCTCTTTCCCTTTTGCAGAAGTTTCAGATGTGAAATTTGGTTAAGTAAGTAGACTTAGTAAAATGTTTGACTTTAAAATGCTTGATGCAAATTGTCTTTGAAATTCTGCTGGAGCTGATGATTGAAGGTCAGACCAAAAACATAAGGCAAGCTAATTAAAAATAAACTTTGCGGGCGCCTGGGTGGCTCAGTGGGTTAAGCCGCTGCCTTTGGCTCAGGTCATGATCTCAGGGTCCTGGGATCGAGTCCCGCATCGGGCTCTCTGCTCAGCGGGGAGCCTGCTTCCTCCTCTCTCTCTCTCTGCCTGCTTGTGATCTCTGTCTGTCAAATAAATAATAAAAATCTTAAAAAAAAATATTAAAAAAAAAAAACTTTGCTTTAGTAATAATTTTAAATAGCCTTGGATAGCTTTAGGAGAGTAAGAATTTTTTCAAGTTTATTTTATTTTATCTTATTTTATTTTATTTTTTCATAATCTCTATGCCCAAAGCGGGGCTTGAAGTCACCACTCTGAGATCAAGAGTCGCTTGCTTTTCCAACTGAACCTACCAGGCACCCCTTGGAGCATAAGAAATTTTGATTAATGTTTTAAGTTGTGACTAGAAGGTAGTGTTAAGAAAATATTCCCTGGGGACGTCTGGGTGGCTCAGTTGGTTAAGCAGCTGCCTTCGGCTCAGGTCATGATCCCAGCGTCCTGGGATCGAGTCCCGCATCGGGCTCCTTGCTCGGCAGGGAGCCTGCTTCTCCCTCTGCCTCTGCCTGCCTCTCTGTCTGCCTGTGCTTGCTCTCTCGCCCTCTCTCTCTGATAAATAAATAAAATCTTTAAAAAAAAAGAAAAGAAAAGAAAATATTCCCTGAATGGCTGAAAGTGCAATGGTTTGTGTCCATGATGTAACCTCATCCGATGCTTTGGGGAACGATTTTAGGTTCAGGTTGCTCATCAGAATCAAGGTGTATCTTTGGCAACGTGGGGATGAAATATGTCTCTCGTCTTGCATGATTGAAAGATTGAAAAAGGAGGTATTGACCTGGTAGTATTAAATGGAAAACACTCAACTGTTTGAATGAGAAGGTGTCTAGGAAGTTACCTAGTCAAATAAAATAAGATTACCAGATGGCTATGATGTCCTCTGAAAGAACAGTTGTGCAGATTAAGTAAAACAATGAACAAGAAAACACTTGATTAATACCAACAGAACCTGGCATTGTACTATTGCTGTTGTTATCTGGCTTTGGAATGCTTTGGATATTGTTTCCACATGAGCCAGACATCCCATGCCCTGTGCAGCTTCACCAGTCGGGTACCTGGATCGGAGCCACAGTACCATTTGGCAGAGTAGCAGTGTTATAAATGAAGCATCAAACTCAAGGCTAAAGGTTTGTAAACTGATGTGTGGCTTGCAGTCTGTTCTGCGTGTGAGACTTGAAATCCATCAGAATCATCTTCTAAACAAATTGTATTAGCGATTCTCGTGCATCGCAGTTACTTGCAGATAGATACACAGGATAAAAATATAAAATCAACCACCAAACCGGGAACGGAGAGCAGTGTTCAAAGTCCCGGCTTCACATAAAGCAAAAATTTGAAATGGTCTCTGTATAAAAGCCATTTATTATTTCCAAAGGACTGAGATGCCACATTGCAGGCAGCTATGGGCTTTTCAGTGATCGGGGGGATGCTTCTTTCCTCAAATGGGCATGAATGTCATGGCCAGTTATAACTTCATTGTTCTCAGTTCTTGAGGAACCTTGAGAAATTCCCAGAAAAAACTCAAGAGTGGGCTTTCAATTTAGAAAATTATGTTGAGTAAAACACTGAAAAGTTTTACAGTTTATCTCCATGTTATGATTCTGAGAGGATCGTGACAACAATTTTTACCTTTTTGTCTATTTTGAATAAAATTTACTTTTGTTAGGAATGATGCAAAATAGAGCCAGTCACAGTCACATGAGACAAATAGGTTAAGGAAAGCATTTTTAATATCATTTGGTCCCTCAAAGAGACAAAATTTGTGTCAGTACAAGTCATTTTATTTTTGTTAATGCAATTGCTTTTGTTGTAATAAATTTGAGTGAGATCGCCTAAACAAATAATTAGAAGAAAAGAAAAGCAATAATGAGATTTTTGCATAAAATCAGCTGAAACAAGACTCAACAAAATCAAGCTTTCTTATTTCCTGCCAAATTTTTCTGGGACATATTAAGTGCTGAATAGTGCTACCAATGTTTCAGCACAATACTTGTTATTCTTGAATCTATAATGAAGTCCGATATCCAAAATTATATGCCAAATACACTTGTTTTATAAATTGATTTTAAACATTATACATACTTAGCTCAAAGCTGGAAGGCAAGACTTTTCTTTGAGATACTGTATTCAGAATGTATTAGCAGTTACAAGCCCATCTAATTAAATAAAACAAATATGTACATATGAAACTTTTCATAATGTAATTTCATTCTTATTGAACCATGAAGTGATTCTTTTTCACATGAGGATTCCTTTTACTATTATGTCAGAAAGCTGAAATGCCATGATCCAGATTAGTATATATTTAAAACAAATAGCAAAATGTTTGAAGACTAGCTTAACAGAATACAGAATTGTCAATGATAATGGCACTCTAAACTCAAAAAAAAAAAAAAAAAGAACAGATATTTAAAAGAAATGTCTTTTGTTTAATAGTAAAAAAGTGATGGACCATCTAACAGAAAATGATGTCTGGCCAGCAGACCCATTCAAAACTCCTCCTGTCCTTTCCACACCTTGCACCTGCCACACACAAAAACTGACAAGAGAAACTCCTGAGAGAAAAATCAGAAACTAGGATTTAAGTTGTTCTGTCCCCAGAATCAGAGAGGAATTAAGTCAATGACATTCTGGCTAAATGAAGTTGTTCAGCATCCAGGAACAGTATCATCTAAAATTAGGTTAAAATGACTCTGAACTTTCAGATCACCTGTCCAACGTTGATCCGGTATTCCCAAGAATTAGGTGGAATCAAGTGGAACCTTGAACAGCTGTTTCTCTACTTTGTGACCATAGATTTTAAAAATCAGCCAAAATGTTGATGCCAAATGATGATTCAACTTTCACCTTTGCTCTTTTAGAATATGGCACTGTGAATAGTAATTGAGCAAGAAATAAGATTGAATTGCTGGTATGATACATTAAATTGAAGAGGAAAAGCTGACCAATTAAGTTCTGTGGGCAGGGCAGAAATGGTAAAATTTGGAAGCCATGCATTCCGTATATTGAAATTCTTCATGCATTTTGTTGTTCAGTGTATAAAGATCTATACTCAAGAACTTTCAGTCCAAAAAATGCTATAGATAAGAGCAAACTTATAAAATGCATCCACCCTGCAAACCAGTCCTACAGATAAAAATACACAGAGAAATGCTCCTTGAGAAGCAAAAAATTAAACTCATACCAATCCTGAGTTTTACAAAGATCAAAATGGATATATCAGTGAAAAAAAAATTGTGCATTGAAGAAAAAATAAATTTGAAAATTCCTCTCATTAGCATATTTTACAGTATTGTAAAATTGAAACTGGGGGCACCTGGGTGACACAGTTGGTTGGACATCCCACTCTTAATTTCAGCTGCAGGCTTGATCTCAGGGGTTGTGGGATTGAGCACCACACAGGGCTCCATGCTGGGTGTGGAGCCTGCATAAGGTTCTCTGTGTCTGCCCCTCTGGCCCACCATTCGCACTCACTCCCTCAAATAAATAAATTAATTAATTTATTAAAATGGAAACTATGAATTAAATAATGTTAACAAACATCCAGTCATTTTGTTAACGGTTTTCTGAAGAATAAAATTTTTAAATTTGATGAAATCCAATTTACCTGTTATTTCTTCTTTTTCTTTCTTTTCTTTTTTTTTTTAATATTGAGAAATACTTGCCAATTCCATTTCCATTTCTTCTAATTATGTTCCTGTTTTCTTTTTAACATAGTGGAAAAATTGAGTATGTTTGTAATAGATACTTAACTGTCCTTGTCTCCTAAGAACATCTTTCTATCACTTTCTGGTTTTATTTCTATTTATTGATATTTTTAGCAGAGTCATAGAGCATTAAATCCTCTAATTTGGGAACGGATAGTAATTTTTATTAGATGCTGGGATTTATTATTATATATTTTTGGAAGCAGAATTTTGTTGTACTTTAAAAACAATCTTGAACTTAGTTTTAACCACAAATTCCAAAAAATAAGGCAACTATAGTTGATGAAATTTCATGAAATCCTTATTGTGCAAGGGTATATAAGAAAACTCCTGGTTGTGAGACATTTCTTTATTTTCAAAATTCATATATAGAGACTATAATTTAAAATGTCATTTGAAAAAATAAATGTAGAAAAACTGTTGGTTGGTCTGTTTGGTTGACACATATTCTCAAGGAATCCTAGCACAATAAATATTAAAAAAAAGTGTGAGGGAAAACTACTCACATTTTTGTAGTTTCAGTTTCAAGATCAGCACCAAAGTGTCCTTACTCTTCTCCTAGAATATCTCTCCATGATATCGAATTCTCGCTTTTAATGATATGGATTTTTTCTTCCAAATTTAAATAGATTTGATTTGGCTTTTCACAAAGTTCCCTTATGGACCACATATTCTGGTTTCCAAATATGACTTCCTTCTCCCCAAAATTAGATAATAGAGTAGTCTGAAAAGTGCGGGGAACAACTGGAGTGTTTTCTTGGTTTTTAGAAGAGTGACCAGAGTTTTTTTATTTTTGTTCCTTTTGTGAAAAATGTGGTCCATGAATGTCAATAGTGAATGATTTTTTTTTGCATTGTCTTTAATTGATTTATATTTTGAGCCACATTAGTATTTTAGATCAAATTTACAAAATCAATTTTATTTTATCTATATTTTTTGAGGGGGTAAGGGCAGAGGGAGAGAAGAGTGAGAATCTCAAGCAGGCTCCATGCCCAGTGCAGGGCTGGATCTCACCCTGAGATCACAACCTGAGCCGGTATCACGAGTCAGACACTTAACAGACTGAGCCACCTAGGCTCCCCTACAAAATAAGTTTTAAACAGCTAATTCCCTACAAAGAGATACTGCAATTCCTGAAATTTGTTAGCAGAGCAAACATAGCTAGAGATGAAATTGAGACTGACTTTGCAACTAATGTGCTGCTGAATACCGAAATTAGATTAAAATGACTTAAAATACAAAATTAAAATTTGAGGAACTCAAACTATTAGTTAATGTGTGTATTTCTGTAATATACTATTACTTCTGTTAATCATTAGCAAATAGTCTGGGCAATTTCATAAAATATATATTTAACAGAAATAGTAACAAAAAGTGAGGTAAGGGGGTTCCAGTAGGTACTTATTTCATATAGTGCTTATTCACTGGGCTTGGGCTCCCTTTCCAAACCTATTCAGTGTATAGAGTGTTAGTACCATGGAAATACATTTCCATATAAAAATATACTATATCTGGGGCGCCTGGGTGGCTTAGTGGGTTAAAGCCTCTGCCTTCAGCTCAGATCATGATCCCAGGGTCCTGGGATCGAGCCCCACATCGAGCTCTCTGCTCAGCAGGGAGTCTGCTTCCTCCTCCCTCTCTCTCTGCCTGCCTTTCGGCCTACTTGTGATCTCTATCTGTCAAATAAAATAAATAAAATCTTTAAAAAATATATACTATATCTAATCAATACATATATTTTAATATATTTATAACGTTAACATGTTAAATGAGAATAAACCTATATGTATAGTGTGATGTGTTCATACAGAGCAGCATATATATACACACACACACACTACATATTATATATGTATAATACAAAATATGTATTATATACTGTAATGTATTAGACATATTATAGATATCTGGTATCTGATATATATATTTTACATATTTATATAATATATAGTATATATTTTATAATCACACATATTATAATGGGATATATAATATAACTATGCATTATATTACATATAATAAACGTGTGTTATAATATGTTACATATACTATGCATATTATATGTGCATGTGTATATTATAGACGCATATATTATCCATAGTAAAATTCATTAAAATTGCTTAAAAGCTGTGAGTGAAGAGATGGACACTGCCTTTGTGGTCCTGTACATGTGTGAATTTACTTAAGGTCTTCACTTTCTCCATCCATGTGGCAAGAATGGACTCCTAAGAATTCTTTCTGCTAAAAAGTTCTATGTTAAATTTTTTAATGTACCAGTCTTTTATAAGATCTCATTATTTAAAAATAATAGCTTTTATAAGTACTTATTTAAAAATAATTTCTGTATTTTGATAGTAAAAAAGTAAAAACATAAATATAAATCTATTAACTATCACTTTACATGGAATCATGAAGCACAATGTATAAAATACCAAGACTTATTTATTTATTTGACAGAGAGAAATCACAAGTAGATGGAGAGGCAGGCAGAGAAAGAGAGGGAAGCAGGCTCCCTGCCGAGTAGAGAGCCCGATGCGGGACTCGATCCCAGGACCCTGAGATCATGACCTGAGCTGAAGGCAGCGGCTTAACCCACTGAGCCACCCAGGTGCCCCAAATACCAAGACTTCTTAATTCACAGATTAACCTAGAGAGAATTTTAGAATGGCATGAGAGTACAGGAGGGAGATGAGATTTTTTTGTTTTCTTAAGATCAGGCCATTTATTCCACTTACCTAATTTTTGTAGAGTTTCCTATTTTCTGCCTCATTTTAGATACACTCGCTCCATGCAAAAGGGCTTGAAAACAGTATGCAACAGATTTCATTTGAATTGCTTTAGAAAAGCAACTTCATCATGCCACATTGCCTAGATAGGCCAAAAGCAATAAAGGTAGAAAAAAAAGACCAAGCAATAAATGCTAAAAGAGCAATTTGTGCAATGTAGAACATTAACTAAAATCTTAAAACAGTTTATATTCCAGGTAAGTATCAAACTGCAGATGTCATGTAAAATATATCTGCTGATGGAGATTACATGTCACACAGAAAGGTCTTTTAAGGAAACTTCCAAGGTGATGAGCGATAATAATAAATCAGCCAAATGATCCTCCTCTCCCGCTGATGAAAGGAAATTCTCCTTAAGATCAATCATCATGAACAAGCTGACAACGGAGTAGCCTTGCTACTGATCTTTTGCCAGACTACGTGGAAGATTTCACACATCCTTGAAATGCAACTGGTGTAAAAATTGCACACTGCTCACATAGACAATTTGGTTCAGAGAGAGAAAAAGATAGAATGATAGCCTTTTGACCCCAGAAAAAGAGGTGTATAAAGCTCGGCAAAAGAGAGCCGTGTGTGTGTGTGTGTGTGTGTGTGTGTGTATCTATCAGGAGGAGATTTGGAGTCAAGAGTGGCATTGCAGAGATTGGGTAAAGGAGAAACAGGAGGGGTGAAGCAAATATGGTTTCTGATAGTATTTCCATATCCTACTGACTTCAACTAGCTGGAAAGAACCCACTTGAGAGTTGGCATCAAGCAGCTGATTGGAATAATTTACTTCCCAGTCTCCAACCCCAACCACTTCTATGTACCTTGTTTAATTTGAAAAATCGCTATATTTCCCACTAGTATGTGAATTTTAACTTCAGGCATCACTTACAGAGTTCATGGGTACTGAAACCCTCCCTCTGCATAGAAATTCTGGTGCACCAATGCACTTGTAATTAAATGCTGAATAATTCAATAAACCATTCTCAAGATTTAAAAAAACAAGATTTTCACTGGAATCACAGGAAAGTTACATGCTTGACTCATAGTTTTCAAATGTGCTTAGTTTAAGTGTGACAGTCTATTCTGAATGATCATTACTAACCATCAATTTAAAGATATTTGTACCTACTCTGGCTGGCTCAAGGTAACAGCCTGTGCCAGGAACATTGCAGACCAGTGTTATCATCAGGAGAACCAAGGTGTACTCTTGGCTCTGCTACTCACCAGTCCTAGACATTGAGGGAGTCACTTAATCAGTTGGGACTTCAGTTTTCTACCTTCAAAGGGAGATTCCTGCCCTTGATGAAAACTATTTCCATTGACGAACTTTTTGAAACTTACTGTTCCCTGCTCTCTGTTATTGAAATGAGTCACCTGTATCATGGCTCTTGCCAAGGTAAATTATCACAGAAAAGAATATATCTTATTATCTAGCTCAATTTTGACCTTTTCTTACAAAACTTAATTTTAATGTTTTCTTAAATATCTATAAGGTTTCTAAGTGAATTTTGATCCTTTATTTTAATCACATAAATTACAGTAAAAAATCAACAATCCCCTTAAAAATCAAACAGTGTATAAATATTATTATAAACCTTTCTCAGTCACTCTCCCTTTACTCATCTGAGTTATTTTCACAGTTCTTTAAAAAAGCTAGACACTCAATTAGGAAATCTAGTAATTACATGCAAATGTTTGAAAAAATACCAATGTGGTTATTCCTTACTAGCTTTTGAGGTCAAAATTCCTACCAAGGAGACTTCCAAGTTTGTCATGTTAATGCTTGTATTAATGAATAAAACATGGCATATTTTCATAAATATGATTTATTGGATGTCAAACCTTTGCAATAATATAGGTCTTTTAATTTCCTTTCCTCATAATGGACATTACTGAAATGACTCAAGAACAAGGAGAAAGAGAACTGACAAAGAAACCACTTGTATAAAATGAAGAACAACTTCCCCTCTGTAGAGATTAACTGACCACATTTGGGAAAATATGACCAAATATACTCTTCAGTTCTTTCCTACTTACTGGTGTTTGCTGATTGATTGCTCGTACAGGGTGGTTTTGATTATGATAAATTTTACTTTGTAGGATTTTTTTCTCCTTTCACTGAAAATATTTTCCATATGATTTTAATGTAAACACTTCCATGGACATCTAATAAGTGAGCTGTGTCTCTGAAATGGAAAACGTCATAAGCACTACTTTCTGTCAAGTGGAAATCTCCTCATCTGTTGATAGGAATCTCAAATTCAATGGGAAAAGAAGACTAATGACCTTGTAGAATATTTCTCTTCCTCATCTTTAAAGTCAACATGCTCTGTGTTTAGGGTGATAAAAGACATGTCTGAGGGATTATAGATTCCAACATGTGTAGCTGATGTAGCATCGTTATGCTATTTGCTCTGGGGAGGAAGAAATCTTAAAGTGTGCAATTGAGTCTTGCAACAGCCCCTTGATATTGCTAGTAAGACAGTTACAGCTGACTGAGAAGCACAGAGGTTTGGTTATAAATCAGGCTCAAGTGTTATAATAAAGTTTATAGAAACTGTATAAACAGCATATAGCTTATGTAGGAGGAGCTATCTTTGTCCTCTTCTTGCCTTTTTATTTTTACTCCTGTGGTAAGAACTTTTGAGCAATTGGGAAGCTGTATGTAGTCCTCATGAGGGAGGAGGGATAGTGTGTTCAGTGAAACAGGAAAACAAACCAAGCACACACGCACAGCCCACCCCTGCGGCTCAGTTCTGACTTCTCTCCTCCAGAGGAGCTCATCTCCACCATGGCCACTCTTCCCTCCATGGAGGAAAGATAATCTGGGTAAAACTATTGCCTTATAGAGATAAATGGGGAAGCTAATCTTCCTCTTGTCTCTGCCTTTGTCATGCGTGGGCATGTGCCCTCTCACACACATTCTCACCCCCCACCACACACAGACACACACAATATGCAGTTATTTGCAGACTATTGAACTAGATTTTAATGTGATTTCAGTCAAGGAACATTCAAGTCTTCAGTATTCAGTACTTAAATGAAAATGACACCTGCTAATTTAAAGATCGATACTAAGAAATGCCAACATGGGCTATTCTGGGCTTTATTTTCACACACTTTCTGAATTTAAGCTTAGATTTTCTAAAATGTGTAATGTTAAACTTACTTGATTTGAATTTGAATTAAAATTGCAAGTATTTTACACATCTCTGAAAGCGGAGATACTTAAAAAAACAACAAAATGCTACACAAAGTTTGAGCTAACCCACAGGTAAAAAGTCCAATATTATTCCAAATGCCAATGAAATATTAGAGGATAGACAAAATTAACTGTTGATGTTAAAATAAATCTGTAATAATGAGGATGAAATGGGAATGCAGGAAAAAAATTAATTTTGGAAATGAAAGGGAGAGCAAAACACTGTAGGACCACTGACAAAGATTAATCAGTATGCTTTAAATCCCTCTACAAGAAGATAACAAAATAACCAAAAAGGCTTATAATTTGAGTACTATGATAAGTCTAGATTCTGCATACCTTTTTTTCCTCATCCTTGATGCCAGGAAATCTAATGCTACATTAGATTTTCTGGAATACTCAATATTTTTCCCAAAAGACACCCCATGTATTACACTGGCAAATATTCATAGCAAAAATTTAAGAAAATTAGTGACCCATAGTCATTTCCTATAAAGTTTGTATTCCAAAGAAGATGATTTCTTATATATTTAGATTCTTTCCAACAGGATCCACCAACCAGACTTATGACAGAATCTACTTTTGAATTCTGAAACTTTATTTAGGTAAAGAAAATATTTGGTTCTCTCCAGAGTGTGGTTATTGGACTCAGCAATCAAGGAAGTAAAAGTTTATAATATAAAATCTCAAATTCATTAACATTTTGTTAGCAATCATTTTCAAGTATTTATGACACCTGCATTTTAGAATGCTGCCTGTAGCCAGCTGTCTTGATGTGGGCTCCAATCAATAACACAGCCATGCTTTGCTATTGACCGTAGATACTAGCATCCGGGGAGCATGGCCCATCTACTTACTTCCTCCTCTGCTTCTTTTCCTCTTAGGTGGATACAACTAAGAAATACTTCTGCCAAGGTGTTAGTGTGTTCTTTGGTTTTGGTAATAGCAATGGACATTTGGGGCTTTTACATTCAAAGAATTATTTCGTACCTCCTCTTTTTGAAATTCTCATTAGATTACCTCTATGAATGTCAAAAGTCGAAACCAGAGTGGACATTGTGAATGAGCCTTAAATAGGCATCAGAGGCCTCACTCAAGTCTAAGGAGAAAGGCTCCACTAAAAGATAATCCAGCCAAGAGCACTTGGAAGGATTGGATAAGGACAAGAGGGAAGCCCAAACTAGTAATAAAGTGTGATTATTAAATAGCATGTCCCCCATTTATATTTCTTTCAGGATGCTAGTGATAGGAGAAGCCTTGAGTGCAGGACAAGATTAGGATTTGGAGGTCTTTTTCCTGCAAATCACCAGCTCATTTAGAGTATGGAATCAGATACCAGCATCTGGATAGACTTCGCATAACAACCTTCTGACCTTCAAGACATAGACACATTCATAACAGTATTCTTAGCAGATACATAAAAATAGTTTGAGAAATAAATTTATACAGTGTAGTTTTTTTTTCAGTTTATAGCAAGATTCATATAGTTAAAGTCACTGTGTATATTTTGATTTCATTATTCATGCATTTGTTTGGGACTATGTTTCTGTAAGGACTACATATTTATAATTTACATTTCAAATATTCCACCAATGTTTTCCCTTCATCATTTACAACTGGAGCAGAGATTACTGAATATATCACAGTACCATGGAGAAAATAAGGCACTTTCAGCACCTATTATTATGTTAGAAAATAAAAGGGAAGGTTTGTTGGTGATGAATAAAGTTAGGAGAAAAATTTTAGGAAAGAGACCTCAACTTCATACATGGCTCTGTAGTATTTCTATTGAATTGTCATCACTAACCTGCAGAGAGAATATAGATAAAAGTACCTTATTGCTTTTGAAACTTGGAGGAGGAAAAAAAAAATCAGGATCATAGATAAAGATTTCAATTCCTGACCTCCCTAGCCAACTTTGCAATTAAACCAAAGTCATTAATTTTTAGCCTCAAGTACATGAGAATTCAGAATTTTACCGCTGTATGCAAAAGCTTAATAACATGGGCCATGGTGGTACAGCCACTGCATATGCAAATTCAGATGCATTAGAAATAGATTTCATTTCACAATGTCATAGTAAGTCACTGTAATGGGAAACTACCATGATTTTCTAAGAAAATCACATTTTTAAGCATTCTGTGCTAAACTTGAAAAAAGTTTTTGCTTCCTAAGTAATTGGCACTTGAGAGTTTGGATTCTTTTCCAAAATTTTCTGCCAAATTTCTGCACTGATCACTTTATATACTTATTGTTTTTATTTTTAGACTATCTTTTAGGATATGTAGATGTAGAATATAGTAGGAGATGTGGGTTCTATCCCAGTTTTGTTAGCAGCCAACTGTGATTCTGAAGAAATCAAACTATTTGGGTTTCATTGTCCCCAAGATAGTGAATGTCTTGGGATAAGTTACCTCTAAATATATCCCCTAAATGATAAAAATCATTTATCAGGGTCTTGGTTAGTACAATTTTCAGAATCTTCAATTACACACTTATCAGTGAATCAAATCACAAGTTAGTGGTTAATATCTGAACAATGACAAACCACTAGAGAGTGTTTTTTTCTGTCTTCTAGTTTATATACTTCCCTCAGCCCCTCCTTGTCTCCTTCTCAATCTCTCTCTCTCTCAAGTGTGGGATTCATAAATCATTAGTCAAATAAAGTAGAAGAAAATGATTTCTTTATGAGATATTCCAGCTTCTAAAACCACACTACTATGGCATAATCCAAGCTTTACAAAGCTGTGGAAAGGACCTAAATTGTCAAAATCCAACAACCCTTCCTACGAATCTTCAGAACGCATTCTGTTGCTATATCTTTAGTGTTTGCATAGTTTAAATTAAAAATATAGTTTCTGTTTTGTGCCAAGAACTTTCAGGTAGCTGGACCTCTTTACAGGGTTTTAGTTGACTCCAGAATATTCCTAAATGTACTTGGCAATGTAAGTGGTTGTGTGAGTCTGTGGCCTGCTCAAGAAGATGCTGGAGAGGGAAAATTGCTGTCCTTGGCACAAGTTGCAGTCCACTGCAGATGTAAGCAATTTGTCACCAATAATTTAGGTAGTTAAAGGGGCAGGGGATGAGGGTATAGGATTGTTTCTTCTGATTTCTGGGCCCATTTTGCATTACATCTTCTGGAAGATTATTATTTAACCTCTCTTAAGAACACAGTCATATTTTACTAGAAAATGAAACTGTATAGAAGTAAAAGTATATCAGATGTGGTTGGAGCGAGTTTAGTGGATTAATCTAATTTTAGAGACTTATTTTTCCTGTAAAATTAATGACAATACTGTTTACACTGATTTTTAATAGTATTCAAGGAACATTCAAGTACACACATATTAATATCATACCATCTTCTCCAAATATTAGTTTCTTAATTGTATTCTAATGTCTAACTGACTTTAAGAAATTTTTTTATTATTTAATTTTACTAATTTTTATTCAATTTATTTAAACTAAAACAAATAGTTCACCTGTTTCTCCCACCCCACATCCCCCAATGCTGATAACCACTTATCTGTTGTATCTATGAGCTTGGTTTTATATACATAGACTATTGCAATTTAGAATATTTGTATTTAAAAAAGAAAAAAATATATATATTTCACATATAAGAAATATCATATGATATTTGTAGTTTCTCTGTCTGACTTATTTTTCTTAGCATAATGCCCTCAAGGTCCATGCATATTGTCATAAATAGCAAGATTTAATTCTTCCTTATGGCTGAAGAATATTTCATTATCTCTTTCTACCAATAGTCTATCTATCTATCTATCTATGTATCATCTATCCATCACTGTAATTTTTTTATCCATTAAACCACAGATAAAACAACATTTAGGTTGTTTTAATATCTTGGCTACTGTGAACAATGTTTCAGTGAACATGGGAGTGCATGCAGTGTTTTCATTTTCACTGGACACCCAGAAGTGGAATTACTGGATCATGTGGTAGTTTCAGTTTTAGTTTTTTAAGGAAACTCCATACTGTTTTCCCTAATGGCTATTCCACTTTAATGAGTCATAGGGGATGTAGTTAAGTAAGAAGAAAACCAAACTTCTAAAAAAATTAAATAAACACTAACTACAAAAGTCAATATAAAGATAATGGTAATTTACTTATAAAAGAGGTACTAAAATCTTAGATGAATCAGCAAATGAGAGTCAGATTTACAGCACCTTGTAAAGGAAAAGCTTTAGAGCTCTTGAAAACATTAAACATTATTAGGCCAAGAGTGGTTGTTATAAGTTTTAATGGTAAATAAAATGTATAGCTTCCAAACGTAAAGGGTCAAAAGTGGGGCAGGGGAATACAAGAAACTTGATCCATCCAAAGTATTTCCAGATAAAACTTAGCAAATTTTACAGTGCACATTGTTAGAACTTGGTGAAAATATAAAATATTTCATTCAAAGTCAGTGTTGCTATCACTTTTCTGTGTTACACCAGAAAATCAAGTCAGCTAAATACGATAGTTAAAAGATAAAAATGTACAATAAAGCAAATGAAATTGTCATGAAACTTTAATGATGTGATCTTTTGTAGCATATAGCATCAGAGAAACTCTAAAAATCATAAAAGTAATCAGTAAGTTTGTTGGAAATAAAAAAATCCATATATGAAAACAATTAAAAACTTATATAACAGAAAAATTATAAAATATTATTTTTAAAAATTTCTAGGAGCCCCTGGAGCTCCTAGAAAAAAATTTCTAGGAGCACCGCCACTGGGTCAGTTGGTGGAGCACACAGCTCTTGATCTCCGAGTCGTGAGTTTAAGCCTCATATTGGCAACTAAAAAATATAAAATTAATTAATTAATTAATTAATTAATTTCTAATAGCAACAAAACAGTCATCAGGCTAAATTTCACAAAATTGTTTGAGTCTTGTAAAAATTATCATATTTATCATAGCACATAAAGATTTAAATAAAAATAAAAATATTCATAACTCCCAAATCACAAAGATAATCATTTTTTCCCCAAAAGTATTTCATAATTGCAATGCAATCAGGCAAGCTGATCCAAAGTTCATATAGAAGGTGAAATGATCAGGAGAAAATTTCCATAAAATAAATAAGTAAAAACTCTCTGCATTAGACAAGGTTTATTATAAAGCCATTAATTCAAACAGTATGATAATGGCACAAGCATAGAGAGACAGATAAAAGAAAATTTGCAAAGAAAGAAAAAGGGCCATATATGTATTGGTGCTTAGAATATGGTAAAGATGGCAACAAAAGTTCACGGACTAGTTAACCATATGTAAAAATACTGTTTTATGAGATGTTATAATATATTTTGTGTAGGGGCGCCTGGGTAGCTCAGTTGGTTCAGCAACTGCCTTTGGCTCAGGTCATAATCCCTGAGTCCTGGGATCGAGCCCAGCGGCATCGGGCTCCTTGCTCAGCAGGGAGCCTGCCTTTCCCTCTCCCTCTGCCTGCTACTCCACCTGCTTGTGCTCTCTCTCTCTCTGCCAAATAAAAAAGTAAAATAAATAAAATAAAAATTTAAAAAAAATGTATATATATTTTGTGTAAAAAATGCAAACAGTATTATTTCTACTTAGTGGATATACATATATATATGTATGTATGTGTGTGTGTGTATATATATATATATATTTTTTTAAGATTTTATTTATTTAATTGAGAGAGTAAGTGAGAGAGAAAAGAACCAGAGTAGGGGCCACAGAGGGAGAGGGAGAAGCAGACTCCCCACTGAGCAGGAAACCCCATGCAGGGTATCTCCTGCCTAAGCCACCCAGGAGCCCAAGGGATATAGCAATATATTAATAGGAAACACACAAGATTTTCATCTATATAAATATGGCCTCACATTCATTGAGTAAATGGTAATTTACTGTATTATTTGTTGTCCTGTATTTTTGAAAAATTTCTTAATTAAATATTTTATTTTATATGTAAGGATAAGTGAAATAAGAATGAAGTCAGAGGAGATAACATATTCCAGCCCTCCTCAGTGTTTCTTCCGTAGGCAAGTGTCTATGATGTACAACATACACATCATAATTTTTATATTATATACATAATAATTTTTATTCATCAGTCCGCCCCATGTAGTAAAGGACTAGTCCTCTACCCCTATAATGAAAAAGATCTACTGAAGTTTTATAGATTCAGTGAAAGTGTTAAGTTTTCTCCTCCTCTTCCAATACTTATTTTTTCAATCTTGGATGGTATTTTGAATGAATAATTTCTACTTTTATCTCCCAAACCTGAGTCAGCACAATTATATTTTCTTGCGGTAAGAATGACATTTTTTACTCTGGAAATCATTTGGGGGATCAGGGGATGGGGAGAGTAATCGCCTCCAGCATTAAAACCACCCACTGTGATTTGTATGACTTCAGCCAAATCAGGTGATTCAGTGACAAACTACCACCTTTACAACTGCGGGTAATAGAAGACGAGCGGGTCTTCACCATCTGTACCTAATTTTATTTTCCGTGGAGATGAAGTACCATCCCTAACCCTCTCTTGCGGTTTAATGTGCCCTCTGAAATGGAATAAAGCATACTGCACTTACAAAGCAAACGGACATATGTCGGTGATTGCTCAGCGAACTTGGCACGCTTTGCTCTCCCGCGCGAACCTGCGGACTCTGGTCTCGGTTCGGATCCGTTCCAGCTCCGGGAGCCAGCCGTTCGCACCCCCGCCCCGGGCACTGCTGGCAGCTGCAGGGCTCGTGAGAACGCCGGCCAGCCTTAGCTGGGAACCGAGCAGATGCTTGGGCAGTCACATTTTGTGAAATGTATGTTCTCTGTAGAATAGAGGACAGGGTTTAAAGAATAATTTCGGGGGCGCCTGTGTGGCTCAGTGGTTTGGGCTGCTGCCTTCGGCTCGGGTCATGATCTCAAGGTGCTGGGATCGAGCCCCGCATCGGGCTCTCTGCTCCACAGGAAGCCTGATTCCCTCTCTCTCTCTCTCTCTGTCTCTCTGCCTGCCTCTCTGCCTACTTGTGAGCTCTGTCAAATAAATAAATAAAATCTTTAAAAAAAAAAAAAAAAAAAAAAAGAATAATTTCGGCCACATTACACTTCCCTCTCTGTTGATAGTGAGGCACTTAGAAGGCCTCATACTTGGACATTTTCTTCTGCTATCATTAGGCTCTGGCGATCAAAAAAGGTGTGAGAGTCTCAAATGTAACAAGGAATGGTATCTCAGGTTGCGCAGCTGGAACGAAGTGCCAGACGATGCAAAGAATTTCCCTCAGTAAAAAAAAATGGCAAGAAAATACAATGTAACATATTATCATGGCTATATTATAAATTAGTTAAATTAATAATAAAATTTAGGGCACCTTTGTGGTGCCACCTTTGTGGCTCAGTCTGTTGAGCCTCTGCCCTGGGTACAGGTCATGAATAATCCCAGGGTCATGAATAATCCCAGGGTCCTGAGATCGAGTCCCACATGGGGCTCCCTGCTCAGCAGAGAGTCTCCTCCCTTTCCCTCTGCTCCTGCTCTCTCTCAAAATAAATAAATAAAATTTTTAAAAATAATATTTTTGTAGCATTATTTATGGAAGCTTATAAAGACCAATTCTCCCTGTACGGAGTGCGTAGATGATTAACTCATCGCCTCTATCCTCAAAAGGAGGAACACTGTAGTGGTCCCAGGGGCGATAGAAATAGCTAAAATACAAGTTAGATGAGGAAACAAAATGCCACCTACATCTAGTACAAGCATAGTATACTGTATGTAGTATGACTGCAGTTGGAAACGAAAATGTTGGGATTCTTCTGTAATGTTTGGTTGCTTGTTTTATATCTTGATATTCACAGTTCTTTTTAAAGGCTGAGTTGGTTACTTCTGACTGTATGAGGGGGAAGCACATCTGAGTTATCTGTGAAGCCAATTCTGAAGTCTAAAGAAAGAATGGAACATTTCTGTTTTCTTTGAAATGGATAGAATATGCGTATGTAGAAACACAGAATGTTTATGTATCCTTAGAGGTACCGCAGCTTGGATGGGTTTTAACAAGATTACTGCCCCTCCTTACCTGCCAAAATATCCTAATGTCTTCAGTTCTTGATTGTCTATCCTGTAGCAGCGAAGAGACGATAGTGAGGCAGATTGTACCATAATAGTTAAGACTGTGTCAGCCCTGCAATTACAACACTCTCCTGTTAATGGTTTACAACTTAGTCATAAAATGTCCTTTCTCTCTGAGGGGGAAGCAAAAAGAAAAAAAAAAAAAAAAAAAGGAACCACTTAGCTTATCAGGTCCCAGAAGGAGAAGAACAATTTTTAAAAACAAAGTTTTTAAGGAGGGCCATTTTAATTTTAGAGCATCTTTAAAAGAATGTTTTAAAGACATTTTCTACTCTAGAATTTTCAAAAGGGGATTGGTTTAATATGCATTATGCTTTAGTTATGGAATAATTATTTGAAACTGGGTTTATTTCCAATGTTGATATTCTTTAATTTCTATGGTAATTGAAGTTTAAAGTCCTATTTCGAAGATATTGTCTGTATTACATGTTAGTAATGATGATTTAATCTCTTCTAAGAATCTTCTGAATATAAAGCAGAGAGAATCTAAACCCTAAAAATTGCATTTTTGACTAGCTATGTAATGGACAGCAAGCATTCTAATATTCATTAGATTTTTAAAAAGATTTATTTATTTGAGAAAGAGAGAAAGAAAAAGAAAGAGTGCCCAGGGGCGGAGACGTGGGGGAGGGGGGGTGGGGGAGAATCTCAAGCAGATTCCCTGCTGAGCACCGAGCCCGACATGGGGCTTGATCTCAAGACCCTGAGATCATCACTTGAGCTGACCTCAAGAGTTGAAGCCTCAACCACTGGGGCCACCCAGACATCTCATCGTCCACTGGTTTAAGAGCTCTTGATAGCAATGACTGGTTCATGTGACAATTATTGATTTGCTCACTTATCTTTCATGTGAGTTTTGTGGTTTGCTAGGGTCGTGACCTGTGTATCTCACCTTCTTATGTTCAAGACTAGAGAACAGTGTCAGGTAAACTCTGGCATTTTTAAAATATTTATTGAATGAGTGGATGCAATAACATGCAGCATAACATAAGCATCATGCCTACCAGTGGATCTATTGAATTGGAACAAGTTATGTCTCATGGATTTTGCCCCTTTTGTTGGTCATAAAAATATTATTTCTCTCATTAAATACACACACACACAATTTATACATATGCATATTTCCCTTATAATGGATACACATATTTTTTTTAGTAACTCTTTTAATGGCCCCTGACTTGGACTTATTCTGTTTCCTATCATCCTTATATGAGCTATATTTTCTTTAGTTTATCCTACAGGGAATTATATGTATGTGTATACTGTTTTTACTTATAATTCAAGTTAGTTTTTAAAAAATATATTTGAGGGGCACCTGGGTGGCTTAGTGGGTTAAAGCCTCTGCCTTCAGCTAGGGTCATGATCGCACTGTCCTGGGATCGAGCCCCACATTGGGGTCTCTGTTCTGCAGGGAGCCTGCTTCCCCCTCTCTCTCTCTGCCTCTCTGCCTACTTGTGATCTCTCTCTCTCTCTGTCAAATGAATAAATAAAATCTTAAAATATATATATATGTAAATATACATATATATGATGCTATTTTTTAATAAAATCCAAAATGCAAGCAGAAGAAAATGGAGAAATTTATATTACTTTTTTCTTTTCCACTTTCTCAAACAGAAGTTTGGTTCTTGGGGCACCTGCATGGCTCAGATGGTTAAGCATCTGCCTTTGGCTTAGGTCATGATCTCCAGGTCCTGAAAACGAGCTCCTGCACTAGGCTCCCAGCTCAGGGAGTCTGGGAGGGAGCAGGGAATCTGCTTCTCCCTCTGCTTCTCCTCCTGCTTGTGCTCTCTCTGTCTCTTTCTATCTTAAATGAATAAATAAAATCTTTTTAAAAAAGTTTGGTTCTTATTGCCATAATTTCTAATTACACTAACATTATTTTAATTTTGTTTTTCTTTTTTTTTACTGGACTCATCTTCATGGATTTTTATCCCAATGTCTCTTCCTTATATGTCCGTGCCCCCTACGTACCCAGCTCCTTTCATCATTTGGCCTGGTGAGTTGTGGCAAGCACTTTCTCAAGTTTGTTCCTTACATCACTAATTTAATTTTCTCGTTGGTATCAATTTTACATTTCACTGCTTCAAACACAGATTTTTAATTCTACAGTTATAGCTTTATTTTCCCTGTAATTTCATCATATTTAAACTCAGCAAGCTTACTTTTCAGTGTCGGATACAAAATAAACATGAATTCTCTCATTTTCATCTTTTGTTTCCTAGAGCGCATTTCAGCAATTTTAATTGAATGCAAAACAGATGTTTTCTAACACTTACTTCGTTCATGTACTACCATCAACATCACCATTTCTTTCTGCATTTGCTTTTCTTTCTTTTTACAGAATTTTCATGGCTCAGGTCAAGGTATGTATGTATGTGTGTATGTATGTATTTTTGTTCTCCTTTGGGAATTGTTCTAGATACGGAATTTTTAATAATATTGGTCTGTAGATATTTCTTGATTCACTAAGTTGCCAGTTAAAATCCTCTTCTTTCTTTCTTTTTTTTAAAAATTTCATTTATTTGATAGAGAGAGAGATCACAAGGAGGCCGAGCAGCAGGCAGAGAGAGAGGGGGGAAGCAGGCTCCCCGCTGAGCCGAGAGCCCGATGTGGGGCTCGATCCCAGGACCCTGGGATCATGACCTGAGCTGAAGGCAGAGGCTTTAACCCACTGAGCCACCCAGGCGCCCCTAAAATCCTCTTCTTATATCTTAAACTGAAGGGCTGTTTACTGTAGACATTCTCTACCCAAAAAGGATGGTGTTTAACCATCCTTTAAATATGAACTTCATTGACCCATTGCCTAATTATAAAAAAATGATTCATTTTTTTCCTGGTTAGTAAGTGCAAATAAATTGAGAAAAAAACATAGGCACAGAGACCATTACATTTAAAAAAATAAATATTAAAACATAACATTTGAACATATAGGTAAATATATACACATTTATGTCCATGATTGAGTATGTGCATATATATATATATATATATATACACACAAACAAACATATGTGTGTGTGTATATCACACACAAATTTTTATGCAGTATAATTGACAAAACCCTACAAATCTTTGGGCAATGTCAAGTTGGATTTCTTCAAAGATATAAGAAGTTAACTGAAGACATTCAATCAGCATTTATTATCCCATATACATCTATGGAATATACATTTCACATACATTCCATATAAAGTTATAAATACACATATATATTCCGTATACATTTAATCATCGTTTCTTGCATGTGTATATAGATATATATACATATAATATATAAAATACACATATATAATAGACTTATATGTAATGTATATACAGAATAAATGCGATTGATGGGGGACCTGGGTGGCTCAGTCAGTTGAGTGTCTGACTCTTGATTTCAGCTCTGGTCATGGTTTCAGGGTCCCAAGATCAAGCCTTGTGTACAGCTCCCAGCTCAGTGGGGAATCTGCTGGAGAGTCTTTTTTTCTGTTCTTCTCCAAATGTGTGGGTGAACTCCCTTTCTCTCTCAAATAAAGAAATCTTAAAAAAAAAAAAATCTTTGAAAAGGAAAGAATAAATGTTGACGGAATGTCCTCAGTTAACACCCCATACCTTTGAAGAAACTCCATTATAGGCTGCTTGAGGATTTCTATGGTTATGTGTACTGTATAAAAATACTTGTGTATATATACTTACATGCATATACACATATACACACATATATATCCAATATATATATTCACTGATTTTATATATAATTCCACATACATTATGAATTACGTATCCCATTCTATATGTAATATATTAATATGGAAGAGAGAGAGAGAAAGACTGACTCCTGGTTGTGGAATCAAAGAAGAAAATCTTATCAATCTGGAAAGGAAATGAAGAGTCAAGCAGAAACAAGGATTAAAACAAGAAACACCAACTACTATGCCATTTCCTATGTGAAATCGCTCCTGTCCTTTGTGAAACAATGTGGTGATGACATACTATGATGTCCCAAATTTCCTGTGACCGGACCAAGGCTGATACTGAAGTTACTGTCATACTTAAATATAAAGTCAATATATTTTTTTTAAGATTTGTTTATTTTTGAGAGAGAGAGAGAGAGAGAGCAAGTGTGGGGGAGAGGCATAGAGGGAAAGAGAGAAACCCAAGCGGACTCCATGTTGAGCGCAGAGCCTGATACAGGACTCAATCTCGACCCCAAGATCACATCCTGAGCTGAAATCAAGAGTTGGTCACTTAACTGACTATGCCACCTGGGCACCCCCAATATTTTTAAAACAAATCTTTGTTTTCCTATCTTTCACCTCCCTGCTTTGTCTTATTTAAAATGCAGTCCTAATGTTTGGGATAGCATAAAATATATAGATGATGCAGTATAAGAATTAGATTTGAGAGGAGGGGGACTTGAGGTAACTTCATAAAATTTTGACCAAAATAATTCATTTTTCATAAATGAATTATCTTTTCTGATAAAGAACCTAAAGAACCCTGAAGCTGGTGATGCATAATTAAATCTGTGAAATATTTCATTCTATATTGCAAAATCAGCCAATATTCTTCTTTAAGTTTAATATAATGAGTTCACAAATGAGAGAAAAAATATAAACTAATATTCACAACTTAGTTATCTGAATGCCTTAGTATTGCCATAATTTTGTGTGTCTAATTGCCCCTTTGGTTTATTATTAATGTCTTGCTATCTCTCACAGTCAGTGTTTAATATAATCCTAGTCAAGGCCACTAGTAGCAAGCAGAGCGATTAAGTATGCAAAGGTCTAAGCTACAATCCAACAGAAAAAATATTTTAAGCTTTTTTTATGAAAAAAAAAAAAAAAGACTGGCGCTCTTGACTCTGGCCAAGTAATATTGTTGATACTATGTTCATTAATTATTTATTAAGTACCACGTCTGAACATGACATTATGCTATGCACTGTTGCCTTATACAAATGAGTAACGACTTAATCCTTGGTCTCAAAGTGCTCATGGTTTAGAAGGGAAGATTTGAAATAGTGTCAATTAGCAACAATGCCCCACTGAATGTGATAAGTACGTACAGAGAGGTAGGCAGTAAATGCAGAGTGAGCTTCGAAGAGACAGGTCTATCTGACCCACAAGGAGGAATGGAGGCTCTGGGGGGAAGTGACATTCAAGCTCAGTGCTGATGAACAGGTAAGCTTTGAATAGATAGATATAAGAAAATTACATTCTGGGTCTGGTGGAACTCATTAATAAAGAATCAAAGTATGTCAAATGTTTAGAATAAGCCAAATGTGAGTTTTAGGTAGAGTATTTGTATGGAACTCATAGGGTTTGGGGACATACTGTGTAAGACTGAATGCCAACATGAGGGTAGATACTTATTTGGAGACTGTGTACAACAAATGGCAGCATATGAGTGTTCTGTGAACTTCTCTTTATGAAGGACAGCGTGTGTCACAATAGACAACTTACTTTCTGTGGGAAGTATTTCAAACTAGTTTATTAAATTAATCATAAGTGATGTGGCATCTAATTTGATATATTTTTAAAATTTTATTTGGAAGTTGTTCATTTAGGCTGATTTTAAGGCATTTTCACATTTAAAATCTTGTGATTTTATTTTAGTGTTTTAAGAAAAAAGATTTATTATACCCAAGTGTAGAGTACATGCACCACTGAGATTCCAGCTTTCCATTTTGTTTTTGGTGTCCATGTGCCTTATTGCCTTTAGGAATCAGAGCTGAGGTCATCAGCTGGTGACAACCACCCACACGTAAAACAGAATATCAGAAGGAAATACGAAGTTATGAAGAGACTTGACATATTTTAAGAGCTCAGGACACCACTGCATAATCCATTGTTCATTGATGTGGTCATGCAAAGGAGCAGAGCAGGAGCGAGGAGTCCCACCTGTGGAGCTCCAAAACCAAGCCCAGATGGAAGAGTCCTTCCAGAATGAAAAGAGATGATGTACACCAAAAGAACAAGGCGCAGGTTGGAGATTTTATATATACATATATATATATATATATTTTAAACAATTCCTCCATGCTTTCACATAACTTGTGCATAACTCTGATGTGATATTCACTAGCTGCATGCTCTGGTTTTTGAGTTTAACAAAAAGGATGATTCTCTTATTTCCAGTTTACTAAGGTAAAATTCAAAATAGCTGTAGATCTGGATAGATGCTGGGAGTGGGCACTGTAGCAGGGATATGGAGGCTTTCTCTGGTCCAAGTATCAGTTCTTTAATTGCTGGCTGATGTGATGGTATGCCATGGTCCACCTGGCTGGGGTGGTGGAAGGTTACTCAGCGAGTTGTGACAATTTGTCAACCATCCCTGAATTATTCCATGTTTAACAACTGCTGGGCTGTACTTCTGCATGCCCTTGTCTTAGAGTGATACAGAGCTCCTCTAAGAGGCTGATTGTTACTAATTAAATTAATTAAGGAAAGGAATATCATTTTTTTTTCTTTCAGTAAGCAGGGTATCCATATGTTGGCTCTATAACTTTTTAATAAGGTCATCCTATTGTGTAGTTACATTTAAAATGATCATCTCAGGGCTGCCATATATGGGGCCGTCCCAAAATTTATGTGATTTGAGCATTTGGAGAAGGATTATTTATGACCCTGCAAAATTTTTTTCCTCACAAATGGTTACTTGCTCTTGGTTTCAATCTAAATCTCATGACATTGTCTACTCCTACTAGTTAATATTGTTCAAAGCCCTAGGGGTAGGGAGCTGTGTATCTAATTACATATTTTAAAGTATTAATAATTCTCTGCCTCAGAAGAGCACTTATATATTCCACTCAGTGACAAAGAAAACAAAAACAAAATACCTGGAGGATGCATATTTCGGGAGAGGGGAGGATGAGGTAGGAGGAGAGTTCAAGGAAGTGAGAGACTCCAAGGATAAGAGCATGAGGAGAAAAGAAAGAAGGCAAGTCCAAGTAAGAAACAGGAAATAGCCCTGTGAGGAACAGAGAAAGATGACGATG